>NC_057710.1:76733224-76815566 GCF_004010195.1 Chiloscyllium plagiosum | reverse complement strand
AACTGAGCAAAATACTGGGGGAGGCTGGAAATCAGAGCAAAATAGTGTAGGAGGCTGGTAATCTAAGCACAATACTGAGGGAGGCTGGAAATCTGAGCAAAATATTGGGCGTGGCAGGAAAACTGAGCAAAATACTGGGGGAGGCTGGTAATCTGAGCAAAGTATGAAGGAGGTTTGAAATCTGCAAATCTGGGGAGGCTGTACTCTGAGCAAAACACTGAGGGAGCCTGTAATCTGAGCAAAATACTTGGGGAGGCTAGTAATCTGAGCAAAATACTGGGGAGGCTGGTAATCTGAGCATAATACTTGGGGAGGTTGGGAATCTGAGCAAAATACTTGGGGAGGCTGGTAATCTGAGGGAAATACTTGGGGAGGCTAGTAATCTGAGGAAGATATTTGGGGAGACTAGTAATCTGAGCAAAATACTTGGGAAGGATGGAAATCAGAGCAAAATACTGGTGGAGGCTTTATATCTGAGCAAAATACTAAGGGAGGCTGGAAATCTGAGCAAAATATTGGGGGAGGTTGGAAATCTGAGGAAAATACTGGGGCAGGCTGGAAATCAGAGCAAAATAGTGGAGGAGGCTGGTAATCTGAGCACAATACTGAGGGATGCAGGAAATCTGAGCAAAATATTGGGGGAGGCAGGAAAACTGAGCAAAATACTGGGGGAGGCTTGTAATCTAGGCAAAACCTGGGGAGGCTGTAATCTGAGCAAAATACTGGGAAGGCCGGTAATCTGAGAAACATTCTGGGGGAGATTGGTAACCTGGGCAAAATACTGGGGAGGCTGTAAACTGAGCAAAATACTGGGGAGGCTGTAATCGGAGCAAAATACTGGGGAGGCTGTAATCTGAACAAAATACTGGGGGAGGTTGGTAATCTGAGCAAAATACTGGGGGAGATTGGAAATCTGAGCAAAATACTGTTGGAGGCTGGTAATCTGAGCAGACTACTAAGGCAGAATGAAAATCTGAGCAAAATACTGGTGAAGGCTTTAAATCTGAGCAAGATACTGATGGAGGCTGGAACTCAAACCAAACACTGGGTGGGGGGGGTGGAGCTGGAAATCTGAGCAAAATACGGAGGGACGAGGGAAGTCTGAGCAAAATACTTCGAGAGGCTCGTATTCTGAGCAAAATACTAGGGGAGGTTGGAAATCTGAGCAAAATACTGATAAAGGCTGGTAATCTGAGCAAAATACTGGGGGAGGGAAGAAATCTGAGCAGAATACTGGAGAGGCTGGTAATCTGAGCAAAATACTGGGGGAGGCTGTAATCTGAGCAAAATACTTGGGGAGTTGATAATCTGAGCAAAATACTGGGGAGACTGGTAATCTGAGCAAAATACTGGGGGAGACTGATATTCTGAGCAAAATACTAGGGAGGCTGTAATCTGAGCAAAATACTGGGGGAGGTTGGTAATCTGAGCAAAATGCTGTTGGAGGCTGGTAATCCGAGCAGGATACAAAGGCAGAATGGAAAACTGAGCAAAATACTGGTGAAGACTTTAAATCCGAGCAAGATACTGGGGGGAGTCTGATAATCTGAGCAAAATATTGGGGGAGGTTGGAAATCTGAGCAAAATACTGGGGGAGATTGGAAATCTGAGCAAAATACTGAGGGAGGAAGGAAGTCTGAGCGAAATACTGATAGAGGCTGGAAATCAGAGCAAAATATTGGGGGAGGCAGGAAAACTGGGCAAAATACTGGGGGAGGCTGGTAATCTGAGCAAAATACTGAGGGAGGTTTGAAATCTGAGCAAAATACTGCTGGAGGCTTTAAATCTGAGCAAAACACTGAGGGAGGTGGGATATCTGAGCAAAATACTGGGGGATATTGTTCATCTGGGCAAAACACTGGGGAGGCTGTAATCTGAGCAAAACACTGGGAAGGCTGATAATCTGAGCAAAATACTGGGTTAGGCTGGTAAATTGAAGAAAATACTGGGGGAGGCTGGAAATCTGAGCAAAATACTGGGGGAGGTTGGAAGTTTGTGCAAAATAATGAGGGAGTTTGGAAATCTGAGCAAAATACTGGGGGAGGCTTTAAATCTTATCAAAATACTGAGGGAGGCTAGTAATCTGAGCAAAATACTGAGGAGGCTGTTAATCTGAGCAAAATACTGGAAGCGGCTGTAATCTGAGCAAAATACTGCGGGAGGCTGTAATCTGAGCAAAATACTTATGGAGGAATGAAATTTGAGCAAAGTGCAATACATCACACTTTCCCACCTTGTATGGCATCTGCCACTTCTTTGCCCACTGTCCTAACCTATCAAAATCCTACTGCAGCCTTCCCACCCCTTAATGATACCTGTCCCTCAAACTATCTTTGTATCATCTGCAAACTTAGCCAGAATGCCCACAGTTCCTTTATCTGGATTGTTAATGTATAAAGTGAAAAGTTGTGGTCCCAACACTGAACCTTGTGGAACACCACTTCTCTCTGGTTGCCACCCTGAGAAGGACCCTTTAATCTTCACTTTCTGCTTTCTGCTGGACAGCCAAGTTTCTATCCAGGCTAGCACATTGCCTCTATGACCATGGACACTTACCTTACTCAGTAGCCTCTTGTGTGGGACCTTGTCAAAGGCCTTCTTGAAGTCCAGGTAGACAACATCCACTGGTTCTCCTTGGTCTAATGTGCTCATTACTTCCTCATAGAATTTGAGCAGATTTGTCAGGCGTAACCTACCCTTGATGACTGTGCCCTATTTTACCACACACTTCCAAGTATTCAGAAATCTCATTCTTCATAATGGATTCCAGGATCTTATCCACACCAAGGTTAGGCTAACTACTCTGTAATTTCCCGTCATCTGCCTTACTCCCTTTTTAAATAGGGGTGTTATGTTAGTGATTTTCCAGTCCTCCGGGACCCTTCCTGATTCTAGCGATTCCTGAAAGATTACTATTAATGCCTCCATTAGCTCTTCAGCAAACTCCCTTAGAACTCTGTAGTATAGTCCTTCTGGTCCAGGTGATTTATCTACCTTCAGGCCATTCATTTTGTCAAGCACCTTCTCCTTGGTGATGGCCATTATAGTCAGCTCTGCTCCCTTACTTTCTTGAACTTTTGGGATATTACTCATGTCTTCCATTGTGAAGACTGATTCGAAGTAATTATTCAGTTCCTCAGCCATTTCCTTTTTCCCCACTCTCCTGCATCATTTTCCAGCAGACCAATGTCCATTTTTGCCTCTCTTTTGCCCTTTAGATATCTAAAGAAACTCTTACAGTCTTCCCGGCTGTAATATTACTGGCTAGCTTACCCTCATATTTAATCATCTCTATCATTTCTTTTTGTTGCCATCTGTCGCTCTTTGTAAGCTTTCTCAATCCTCTGATTTCCCATTGTTCAGATTAGATTAGATTTTCTACAGTGTGGAAACAGGCCCTTTGGCCCAACAAGTCCACACCGACCTTCCGAAGAGTAACCCACCAAGACCCATTTCCCTCTGACTAATGCACCTAACAACTATGGACAATTTAGCATAGCCAATTCACCTGACCTGCACATCTTTGGAATGTGGAAGAAAACCAGAGTACCCGGAGGAAACCTGTACTGATACGGGGAGAATGTGCAAACTCTACATAGACAGTCACCCAAGGCTGGAAGCAAACCTGGGACCCTAGCGCTGTAAAGCAGTAGTGCTAACCACTGAGCCACTTTATATGCTACTTTATATGCTTTCTCTTTTGCTTTTATGCTATCCCTGAGGTCCCTAGTCAGTCATGATTGCCTTATCCCCCCATACCATGCTTCATTTTCCTCAGGGATGAATCTCTGCTGTGTCTCCTGAATTACTCCCAGAAACTCCTGATTATACCCAACTCCTCCCTCATGTCTCTGTAGTTGCCTTTATTCAGCTGTAATACTGTTACCTCTGATTCTATCTCTCTCAAATTGCAGAGTAAATTCGATCATGTTAAGAGCATTGCTTCCTAAGAGTTCCTACACCTTAAGCCCACTTATCTCATCTGCGTCATTGTGCAACAGTAAATCCAGTATAGCCTTTCCCTTGTGTGCTCCATCATAATCTTGTCTACTACATTCGCTGCTCACAATTTGGTCTCCTTTACATTGGAGAAACAAAGCATAGACTGGGTGACCACTTCGCAGAACATAAACATTCTGCCTGCAAAAAAGACCCTGAGCTTCCAGGTGCCTGCTACTTCAACACACCACCTTGTTCCTTGCCCAATATTCTCTGTCTCAGGCTTGCTGCAATGCTTCAATATTGAGTTCAATAATTATACCACCTGAACTCTCCTTTGACCCAGCCCCCTTCTCCACACACCAGCCCTTGTGATCACGTAGTCTGCTAAGACACACAACCCATTGTTAGCCACTAACAGTCCCCATTTACAGTTATTCACCCTCCTAGCCAGATCATCTCCCACACCTTTGTCTGTCCAATTGTTCTTCTCTCTCTTTGCACTCTATCCCCACCTATCGTTTACTCTTTACCCCCTCCCACCCTATCTTCTGCATAAAACTGACATTTTCCTAGGTACCATCAGTTCTGAGGAAGGGTTACCAGACCCAAGATGTTAACTCTGATTTCTCTACACAAACCTGCTGAGCTTTTGCAACAATTTCTGTTTTTGCTTCTTCAAGAGTGATTGGATTGGAAACATCCTGATGTATGGATGGACATGGAATTTGCCTGGAAGGTTTAAACTTCCAACAGGCTGTTTCTTTCTATCCCAGACCCTCTGCAAATGTATTTGACCTGCGACAGAAATATGTCACTTATCTCAATAATTTTCCTGGAAATGATACCTGAAAGAAGAACACCTCATGTTCTGCCTTGGGACTCTGCAACCACATGGAATCAATGTAGATTTCACCAGTTTCTTCATTTCCCTTTCCCCAACATTATCCCAGTCCCAAGACTCCAACATGGTACCGCCCTCTTGACCTGTCCATCGCCTTTCCTAACTATATGCTCTGCCCTCTGACCTATCACCTTCTCCCCCACCTTCATCTACCTAACGCATTCTTAGCTACCTCCCCCCTAACCCCATCCCCTCTCATTTATCTCTCAGCCCGCTGGCCCACAAGCCTCATTCCTAGTGAAGAGCTTATGCCTGATTCATCAATTCTCCTGCTCCTTGGATGCTGTCTGACCTGCTGTGCTTTTCCAGCCCCACACTCTCAACCTTTCCAGGCACTTGATTGTCCTGGCCAATAAATCTTCAAAAAAACGTCTGGAATGTAAAAAAGGAAAGTAAGCTATTTTATTTGCCTGTTAAAATAAACCTGAAGGGTTACCTTACTGGATTCCTTTTGCATAGCTGATTTCACAACAATCTATTATCACAGCAGAATAGATTGGGCGGCACGGTTGCACAGTGGTTAGCACTGCTGCCTCACAGCGCAAGAGACCCGGGTTGAATTCCCGCCTCAGGCGACTGACTGTGTGGAGTTTGCACGTTCTCCCCGTGTCTGCGTGGGTTTCCTCCGGGTGCTCCGGTTTCCTCCCATAGTCCAAGGATGTACAGGTCAGGTGAATTGGCCATGCTAAATTGCCCGTAGTGTTAGGTAAAGGGGTAAATGTAGGGGAATGGGTGGGTTGCGCTTCGGTGGGTCGGTGTGGACTTGTTGGGCCGAAGGGCCTGTTTCCACACTGTAATGTAATCTAAAAAAAAAGAACACCTGCTATTTCACATTTTGAAAAATTATCGACTCATTGATATGGGACTATGAATTCTAATGCTTGTTGCTATAAGGGGCCATGCATTTGAATGAGATGTTTGTTATCACAGTTTTTGTTATTCATTTGTGGGATGTATGTGACACTGGTTGGCCAGAATTTATCACTGTACCGAGGTGGTAGTGAGCTGCTGTCTTTAACTGCTGCAGTCCACATGCTATGGGTTGATCCACAATGCTATTAGGAAGGGAATTCCAGGTTTTTGACCCAGCAACAGTGATACCTTTCCAAGTCAGGATGGTGAGTGGCTTGGAGTGGAACTTGCCAGGTGGTGGTGTTCCCATTTATCTGCTACCCTTGTCCTTGTAGATGCTTGTAGTCATGGGTTTGGAAACTGCTGTCTGAGAATCTGGTGAATTTCAGCAATGCATCTTATAGATAGTACACACTGCTGCTACTGAGCATTGGTGGTAAAGAGAGTGGATATTTGTGGATGTGGTGCTAATCAAGCAGGCTACTTCATCCTGGATGGTGTCAAGCTTCTTGAATGTTGTTGGAGCTGCACTCATCCAGGCAAGTGGGGAGTATTCCATCACACTTCTGAGTTGTGCCTTGTAAATAATGGACAGATTCTGGGGAGTCAGAAGATGAATTACTCACCACAGTATTCCTTGCCTGACCTGCTCCTGTCGCCACTGTGTTTATGTGGTGAGTCCAGATGAGTTTCTGGTCAATGATAACCTCCAGGATGTTGATAGTAGGGAATTCAGTGATGGCAACACCATTGAGTTTCAAGGAGTGGTGGCTAGATTGCCTCTTATGGTGATAGTCATAACCTGGCATTTGCCACTTGTCAGCCCAAGCCTGGATATTGTCCAGATCTTGTTGCATTTGAACATGACTGCTTCAGTGCCTGAGGAGTAATGAATGGTGCTGAACATTGTGCAATCATTGACGAGCATTCCCACTTTGACTTTATGATGGAGGGAAGGTTATTGATGAAGCAGTTGAAGATGGTTGGACTGAGGACACTACCCTGAGGAATTGCAGAGATTCCTGGAGCTGAGATGATTGACCTCCAACAACCACAACCATTTTCCATTTGCTTGAAGGAATGTGCACACAGTAAATAGGTTTTATGAATAAGAGTGATTATTTTTCTATATAGAAAAGTCACTTGGAACTTGGTTTTCTCTCATCTCTGCAAGGGACCTGAGTGCTGTCCATATTGGATTCAAGGTGAGTTGGCACGCTTAATGTGAAGATAGAACTGGTAGGTAAGGGGCATGGATGGGATGGGTTGGCATGAAGTTAGAATGGAGCTGCAAAGGACAGTGCTGGTGACTGGAGGGGCACACTTTGACATGGAGTTCATGATGGACCACAGGAAAGAGACATAGACTTTAATGTTAACTATTGCTCTATTTCTTTATTTTTATACTTATTCTATGAAGGAAATGCTTAATATTTTAATTCCGTTTCTCTTACTACTTTGCACTAAAGTTTTTTATATCTAAGATGACGTCATGTATGATGACATTTTATACTTTTCACTGTACTCCTGTGCTTCTGTGACAATACATGTGACAATAAAACCTAAATCTAAATCTAATTTGGCACAGTGTTTTGCATTTGGACAAGTACTGCATCCTTTGAATCATTGCTAACTTCTTTGAAGATGCTGTCAACAGTAAGCATTATGTCACAAATTTTAATTACCTTTTTACACCATATTGTAGTACCTGAAAGAATGTTCACATGCCACCCAACAGCTACACAGATTACTTGAACTTGACTTATATGAACATTGTAATCATTACGTGAGTAGTAAATGATAATTACTTTACAATTAAATTTGTACACAGATTTAGTGCAATGACAGACAGCTATTTTGTCATATGATGCCAGAGCAAAGTTCTAACCTCCTGGAATATGTAATCTACTTATTTTTCAGTGAACATTAAGCTGCAGAATGATCTATCCTTTAGGGATTGAAAATAAATGTGAAATTAGATTCAGAATTCAGTTCCATCATCTCAAGTTAATTCATTTTGAACAAAGTTTAGAAACATAGGAACATAGAAAATGGAAGTAGAAGTGGGACATTCAGACTTTTGAGCTTACCCCATTAGTCTACATGATCATGGTTTACCCTTCAACTCAATGCCATACTCTCACCCCATATCCTTCACTCCTTTAGCTCTAGAAATCTATTTCTTTCTTAAGTATATTCAACAACTTGGTGTCTACAGCTTTATTTGGTAGAGAATTCTGCAGGTTCACCAGCTTCTGATTTAAAAAACATTCTTCCCATCTTGGTGCGAAATGATCCTCCCACTGATCCCTTGTTTTGTTAGTCTAGATTAGAGTGGTGCTGGAAAAGCACAGCAGGTCAGGCAGCATCCGAGGAGCAGGAAAATCGACATTTTGGGCAAAAGCCCTTCATCAAGAATAGCCCTCATCCTGATGAAGGGCTTTTGCCCGAAATGTCAATTTTTCTGCTCCTCGGATGCTGCCTGACCTGCTGTGCTTTTCCAGCACCACTCTAATCTAGACTCTGATCTCCAGCGTCTGCAGTCCTTGTTTTTACTCTTGCTTTGTTACCCCAGGTCAGAGAGAAAAATTGGATGGAATCTTATAAGGGCCTGAACAATGTGATATATGCTGAGATTTATTGTGGAATTATGCAAGATGTCCAACAGGTCCTACCACAATGTCAGATGCAACTTGCTGCATCTTTTTGTTGTTATCACCATAGTCTTACCAGACCACACAGGCTGCTCCCTTATTAGAGAGAAGCAACTGGTGGTGATTTAACTTGAGATTAGGCCACCAGACCTTAGGTGAGGGAAGAGGTTGAGAGAGAGAGTCCTTCATGGGAACCTCAAACCGGTGATGGGAATTGCACACATGCTGTTGGCATCACAATGCTCGGTAAACCACAATCCAGCCAACTGATCTAGACTAACAAAACAAGGGATCAGTGGGAGGATCATTTCGCACCAAGATGGGGAGAATGTTTTTTAAATCAGAAGCTGGTGAATCTGCAGAAGTCTCTACCAAATAAAGCTGTAGACACTATGCATTTGCTGAAAGGCAATTTGAGTACTCTCTCATCAGTGGTGAGTTGCCAATTAAGATGGCGTACAGCTTATTAAATACCTTGTTAACGATATAAATTACGACGTTAATATTCAGATTCCTGTTTCACCAACACACTGAAAAAGATAAGCATTGAGAATTTTCTTCATGGACGACACAGTGAACATCTGGCAACTTCAACTCACCACTGGCTCTAAGGAGCTTCCACGTGCTCAGCCCCAAACAGCATCTCAGGGCATGATCCATGGGCACTAGCCGTGAACACCATTCATCCATGGATATAGGCATCCAACATTTTCCAACCTCTCATAATCCTTATGACATGTTTATGATCCACTTGGAGGACACTCGGGAGGACAGATTTGCCTTGATGGGTGCTCCAACAACTAGCTGTGAAAAGTTGCTACAGGATACTTTGCACACAGGAGCGTACATCTAGTTCATGGATTGGATTCGGCTACACCTCAGGACTTGTGGCTTGTTCTCTTATCATTCGCTCACTAAGTACCTATCTACTTGCCCACAACATCTCTACATTGCCTTGCCATTCCATACCTGTCAGTGCATTGGTGCTGGAGCCAAAGGCTATCAGTGTGCACACACAGAGACAGGCTGCTTGTCTTATATAGCAGTACACCTTACACAAAGATATAATTTTAGCATCTACAGCATGTGCCTGCACAGCAAACACACTACACGTTCATTCAAGTAAATGGCTATGTCGGAAACTGATAGGGGTTAGTGCTCAGTCCAGTCAAATGAGGACCACTGTCAATCAACAGGTCCTAGTGCAATTAGTCATGGGCATAACCTAGGGCTTGGCCATAATGAGTTGTCTGCTTGGGACAGGCATGGTCGGGGATATGTTCAAGTCTGGGGCATGGGTAATGATCAGTCCTGTAGGGCCATCGCAAGTTGTCAGTGGAATTATGCATTGTCAATTGGGGAGCTGCAAAGACAGCAGTCTGGTCAATCAAGTCTAGGGCTGCTTGTCAAAGTCAGTCAAAGATCTGGGACAGTCCTGGGATCTATATGTTGATAGTTGAGAAGGGTGGAATGGGGGCCTGTAGGGGTAAAGGCAGGAATACTGCCAAAATGCTTGGAGGCTTAGAAGAGATCTGAGCAGAGTTGGGGACAAGAATGGTGTCAGAAACAAACTCACATTATATATGAGGGGTGAGGTAGCTTTGGGGAGGTACCTGATGACCAGGAGGAGCGCAGTGCTGACAGCAAACTGAATTCCCTGGCATCACTTGCGATTAACTCAATGAGAAAGGCAATTGAGAAATGGACGAGACAATGACCAGGGTTGGCAGAATCAGTGTCAGTTTGATTGACAAAAGTGTGAGATTCACGTCTGCTGGACATGAAAAAAACATTTACTAACTCTATAATGTTTAATTTGTAATCATTCCATTGTCTATTTACTACGTATGTAGAGTACAGGTGCTAAGGATTTAAATTCTTGTCAAAGGTAATTTGTACCATGCCATTGGTGCTTGCATTGATATCTCAGCGATGCTGACATTAACAGCAATGACTGAAGAAAACCACTATTTGTGCAACAGATGAAGAGTCACTGGAGTTGAAACATTAGCCCTATTTTTCTCTCTTCAGATGCAACCAGAGCTATTGAGTTTCTTCAGCACTTTCTGTGTTTGTTTCTGATCTCCAGCAACTGCAGTTCTTTGTTTTTACCTCCCAAGAATCTTGTATCTTTCCAAACTGTCACCCGTCATTCTTCTAAACACCAATGGATGTAGGTCCATGCTTCTTAACTTCTCCTCATAAGGCAATTCCTCCATTCTCAGAATCAACCCAATGGATATTGTCTAGATTACCAGCAATGTCAGCATATTTTTCCTTAGGGGAATCTGCTATACATTTTCCTACTCACTTAATTTATCTAAATCACCTTGAAGGGTCTTTGTATCCTCCTCAAGCACCCACCTTGTTTTGTGCTATCAACAAACTTGGAAACATTGTAGAGTCATAAAGTCATAGACATGTACAGCATGGAAACAGACCCTTCGGTCCAACCTGTCCATGCCGATCAGTTATCCCAATCCAATCTAGTCCCACCTGCCAGCACCTGGCACATATCCCTCCAAACCCTTCCTATTCATACACCCACCCAAATGCCTCTTAAATGTTGCAATTGTACCAGCCTCCACCACTTTCTCTGGCAGCTCATTCCATACACGTACCATCCTCTGCATGAAAAAGTTGCCCCTAAGGTCTCTTTAATATCTTTCCCCTCTCACCCTAAACCTATGCCCTCTAGTCCTGGACTCCCCGACCCCAAGGAAAAGACTTTGCCTATTTACCCTATCCATGCCCCTCATAATTTTACTCCTGTACTCAATACTCTGACCAATAAAGGAAAGCATACCAAACGCCTTCTTCACTATCCTATCTACCTGCGACTACACTTTCAAGGAGCTATGAACCTGCACTCCAAGGGCTCTTTGTTCAGCAACACTACCTCGGATCTTATCATACATTTAATTCACTCATTCAAAACATTGACTTACATTGTGAATAGCTGAGTCTGAAGCACTGATCCTTGCAGAATCCCACTTTACTGAATTCTTAACTTTGCTGTCACATTCTCTGACCTTACATTTCAATGCTGCTTGAGAAATCATTATTGCTGTTCAGAAACATTACCAGGCTTCAGCACGCTACCAGAAAATAATTGAAGTATCAGTTTCTTAAAAGTTAAATTACATTGAAAACAACAAAGGTTTTGCTTTCTTTATTTATGCTGTAACCCCCACACCAAACTGGATAGTGCCTAAAGTGCATTAGCTAGATTTAGAACGTTTTCTCAGTAGCCCGGAACCAGCCCTGATGTAGTGGTGATTTTGAAGTGTTAATTAGTTTTTCAAAAGAATGTTTGTTAGGCGCAATCTCAAACATTTCAGGCTATTGTGAAAAGATCCTGTTTTCACCACCAGAGGCTTGTTCCAATCTATTTTCCCACTGGAGGTGTTACTGAGACATATACATGAGAGTCTTTTGTTCCCAGCCTAAAAAGGGAGGTTCTCAATTGAAGATAGTGCCATTAAAGGACAGTCCTGAGGGTCCGTTTCACAGATCAAGGACGGAGTCAGTCTTCCTCTCTGTCCTTGCTTCAGCTTTCCTTGGGCTAAGAGTGGTTTGTGTTTTTGTATCAGCTGCAAGAAACTGTTTGAAACAACTCAGTTTCAAAAGCCTAGCCGGAAAAGTTCAGAGACTTTATGGAGAAAATACGCTGTCTTGTCTTGTTTTCTGTAACTGAGAAGAATAGTGATGCTGATTCTTTTCATTGTATCAATGCATGTTGTTCATTCATCTATGTCATGCAGCTGTCTGATGGTCTGAAAGCTGTTCCTCATCTTTAAAATCACACAACACCAGATTATAGTCCAACAGGTTTAATTGGAAGCACCAGCTTTTGGAGCGCTGCTCCTTCATCACAACCACCTGATGAAGGAGCGTCGCTCCGAAAGCTAGTGCTTCCAATTAAACCTGTTGGACTATAACCTGGTGTTGTTTGATTTTTAACTTTGTACACCCCAGTCCAACACCGGCATCTCCAAATCATTCCTCATCTTGATTTACTTTCTTTAAAGAGTGGGACAGACATAACAATGTTTGTTGTATTTCAGTAGCTGGTGTATGGACCCAAAGATCTGTTTTATGAATTCTCAGGTCACAACAGTGATTAGCACTGCTGCCTCACAGCACCAGAGACCCGGGTTCAATTCCCGCCTCAGGCGACTGACTGTGTGGAGTTTGCACATTCTCTCCGTGTCTGCGTGGGTTTCCTCCGGGTGCTCCGGTTTCCTCCCACAGTCCAAAGATGTGCAGGTCAGGTGAATTGGCCGTGCTAAATTGCCCGTAGTGTTAGGTAAGGGATAGATGTAGGGGTATGGGTGGGTTGCGCTTTGGCGGGGCGGTGTGGACTTGTTGGGCCGAAGGGCCTGTTTCCACACTGTAAGTAATCTAATCTAATCTAATCTAATCTAACATAATCTTCCTTGATATTTTGCAGGGCACTATACATCTACGATTGATAATAGGTTTGTGAATAGCACTGAAATTGGTGATATAGTTGACAGTGAAGAATGTTATCAAAGATTACAAAGGGATCTTGATCAACTGGGCCAGTGGGCCAAGGAGTAGCAGATGGAATTTAATTTAGATAAATAAGAGGTATTGCATTTTGGTGAAACAAAAGGGTAGAACTTATGCAGCTAATGGTAGGGCCCTGGGTAGTGTTGTAAAAAAGAGAGACCTAGGAGTTCAGGGACATAGTTCTTTGAAAATTGCATCAGAGGTAGACAGGGTGATTAAGGAGGCATCGAGCATGCTTGCCTTCATTGGCCAGACCATTGACTATCGGAGTTGGGATGTCATATTGAGGTTGTGCAGGACATTGGTGGGCTCACTTTTAGGAAGGATATTATTAAATTAGAGATGATTCAGAAAGATTTACCAGGATGTTGCTGGGACTTGAGGGTTTGAGTTATAAGGATAGGCTGAATAAGCTGGAACCTTTATCACTGGAGCACTTGAGGGATGACCTTAGAGAGGATTATAAAACCATGACAGGCATAGATAAGGTGAATAGCAAAGGTCTTTTCTCTAGGGGGCATATTTTGAAGGTGAGAGTAGAAAGATTTGAAAGGGACCTGAGGGGCGTCATTTTCACACAGTGTGGTTTGTATGTGCAATGAACCGCCAGTGGAAGTGGTAGATGCAGATACAGTTACAACGTGTGAAGGCATTTGGACAGGAATAGAAAAGGTTTAGAGGGATATGGGCCAAACATAGGTAAGTGGGACTAGTTTAGTTTGGGAAACTAAGTTGGCATGGATGAATTGGACCAAAGGATCTGTTTCTGTGCTGCATGAATCTATGGCTCTCTGAATGTGGTCTACTTACAAAACTGACTTAAGGAAATATTTTCTTAAGGAAGTAAGTAGAAATGTATGATACTATAATCTAGTTCAGACTGCCAAAAACACTCCTCAGTCAACTTTGTGACAAAAACTGTTTTCTTCTACTAGATTCATGCAGAGATTGCTGGACGCTTAAATGTGAAGCAGTGGAGTGAAAGTTTCTGGGCCACGTGTCTCAGTAGGCATCAGTTTTCGGTAGGCCTGAGCTTCTGGCCTAGTTGATTTCTGCATATACTGAGTACTGCGTTAGGTTTCACAGTTGGTTTTAAGAGACATACTCATGATATTATCACCGTATCGTAACATGTGATCTGAGAGTATGAAGATCTCAGACTCCCATCGGATATGGGTCCACTTCCTGAAGAAGGGCTCATGCCCGAAACATCGATTCTCCTGCTCCTTGGATGCTGCCTGACCTGCTGCGCTTTTCCAGCAACACATTTTTAAGCTCTGACCTCCAGCATCTGCAGTCCTCACTTTCTCCTAACAGATTTTAATGTGACTAATACATACATACATTAGGAGCTGTAACAAATGTAACAAATATTTCAGGATCGCATTATCCAGGCCAGATTCTGGTGTTACAAGCTAAATATTAGCATTGCCTCATTGGGTACGAATACCCTGCTGGAGGCAAAGCCCACACCACGGTGACAGCTCATTATAATCTAGACTATTGGTTCAACAAGAATCCACTCAGACATCCTTTTGGGTTTGTTCAGATTTCAGGTAGGCCAGTAGGTGGCAGGCACAATGCTTTTAAAACTGTTGGAATAAATTAGGCCACAAATAGAGTCATAGACATCTACAGCATGGAAACAAACCCTTCTGTCCAATTCATCCTTGCCGACCAGATATCCCACCCAACTTAGTCCCATCTGCCAGCACCCAGGCCATATCCCTCCAAACCCTTCCTATTCATATACCCATCCAGATGCCTTTTAAATGTTGCAATTGTACCAGCCTCCACCACGTCCTCTGGCAGCTCGTTCCATACTTGTACCACCCTCTGCATGAAAATGTTGCCCCTTAGGTCTCTTTTATATCTTTCCCCTCTCACCCTAAACCTATGCCCTCTAGTTCTGGACTCCCCCACCCCAGGGAAGAGATTTTGTCTTTTTGTCCTATCCTTGCTCTTCATGATTTTACAAACCTCTCGAAAGTCACCCCTCAGCCTCCGACACTCCAGGAAAAACAGCCCCAGCCTGTTCAACTTCTCCCTATAGCTCAAATCCTCCAACTCTGGCAACATCCTTGTCAATCTTGAAACTGCTCATGGATTTGGTGTTTTTCCGGTATTTTTGACTAAAACTGTTTATCTTCCAATGGAAGACATACCTCCTTAAGAATTTTTGCACCACATTTTCCTTTGCAGCTCCTTTAGATTGTTCGGTTGCAAAGAAGTACAACCAGGCCTGCCCCCAGCCTTGTGGCCAATGCTGTAAGGCTAACCAGTAAATGATATTCAGGATATGAAAAGTTGAATGGCATGAGAAAACTGAGTATTCATGTTTGTGCACTGAAGTCCCTCATAACTTTACTGCTTGAATTTTGATTGATTCTTCCATTGTGAAAAAATAAGCATTAGTGTATAATGGCTAAGTTCTTCTAATGCAAATCTTTCTTTGCTCCTTGTTAATGTTATCTCACAAGTCACAACATAATATCAGTTTTTTTAAAAGTTGAGAGCTCTTAAATTTGTTTAACTAATTAAAATCATTAAATAATTGGATGTGGACAGGGCAAGCTTATTTCAAAAGATCTGATACACATTTCAGCATCTGATCTATACTTTTGTTGCAAATAAAAGCAACTCTCGATATAAATTCAATTAAATAAGATGTTTGCATGTTGTCAAGTACAAGCTCACTTGAGTCTAGTTACTATCTGCGCTCAACCAACAGTGCGCCGAATTTCATTTTCTATCAATACCTTGAGCATGAAAATGTTTTATTTAATCATAATGACAGTAATTGAAGATTTTTGTTTTGGCCTTCAATGCATATTGACAAGTTAACCTTTCTCAGACTATGTTATTATTATTCTTGTTTTCTTAGAAAAAATTGAAGATATTCTTCAGTGAAGGATTAATGATGTTGAAGAGGCCAAAAAAATGCCTTAATGACACATGCTGTTTGACTGCCTCCTGGCTTAATAGTAATTATTTTATGTATGACCTTACCTGACCCTTCTAGGCTGCCTTCTGCACCTGTATTTGTGCAATTAAATTCTAAACACCATTCCATCCCTTCATGGTGTTTTTTTTTAACTGAGTATACATAAATTGAGATCTCGTATCGTTTTAAACAACTTTTCTGGTATGTAAATATATTTCAGTAACAAATTCTGAATTTTAAAAAAAAGTCAATCTATTCTACAAAATATTTAAGGTAATTATGTGATTCCACATAATGTTATTTGAGCCTTTTTGGTTTCATAACCGATAAGTTTAAAATTTTTGCAACATAATTTGAAAATACTTTGCTTCTGTTAACAGGATATTGAACATGAGAACAGTTTTTTGAAGGTAGCAATCTGTTTAATGTGGTGAAGAAGGAATGCGTAGCCAAATTGAGTTGATATTTAGAGACTGCTTTGGGCTCTGAAAAGTTTTTTTTGCTTATTACAAGAATTTACTTTGCTCTGTACATTTTTAACAGTTTGTAGGCAATGAACCTATTGCTTCAGTTTACCTTCAAACTGCTGGACTGAGCAGAGAACATAGAACAGAAGCAAAAGGTTCTAAATTAGTGACCAATGTTGTTTTGCTGTTCCCTGGATGCTGCCTGACCTGCTGTGCTGTTCCAGCAATAAAGTTTCAACTTCAAATTGCTGGACTGAGCAGAGAACATAGAACAGAAGCAAAAGGTTCTAAATTAGTGACCAATGTTGTTTTGAATTTCTCAGCTCATATTTTTAAATAAAGCAGCCCTTATTGAAATATGAAATAACACCCTTTGCAATGTGACTCTGTTCCACCAATCTTTCTGGTTCTCCTTGACTTCTCAACATTCTTGGCACAGTTGACAACATAGCACTCCTCCATTGTTCTTCTGTGATTCCATTATGTGATTCCACTCTTACCTATTCAATCATAGTAAAATCATGATTTGGAGATGCTGGTGTTGGACTGGGATGTACAAAGTTAAAAACGACACAACACCAGGTTAAAGTCCAACAAGTTTAATTGGAAGCATTAGCTTTCGGAGCACTGCTCCTTTATCAGATGGTTGTGGAGTACACAACTGAAAGGCAGAATTTATAGCACAAGTTTAGTGTGATGTAACTAAAACTATACATTGTATAATGTATAATTTCAGTTACATCACACTGTAAACATTTGCTATAAATTCTGTGTCTTTCAGTTGTGTACTCCACAACCATCTGATGAAGGAGCAGCAGTCCAAAAGCTAGTGCTTCCAATTAAACCTGTTGGACTATAACCTGGTGTTGTGTGATTTTTAACAGTCAAATCATTTCTGGCAGTGATATTTCTTCCCCCCCACCTCAGACAATTTCCTCCAGTATTCTCCTTTGGTACATCAACAGACTTTGCTTTTTGGTAGAAGGGTGCAAAATACTGGAACTGAGGAGAAGACGTAAGGTTCTTAATCATCCATAAAGGACATTTTTCACCCCATCACTCTGATTGGATTTGAACTACACCTAAAAGACACATGCCCAGCATTCTATATCACCCCGATTTTCTGATTCATTCTGTCTGAGTTATCTCATACCAGAAAGGATGTGGGTGGAAAGTTTGCAGTGGATTTTAAAAAATGTTATTTATTTGGGGATGGGGGTAATGAGTCATAAATATCTGTTAAAATATTACAATCCTTAGTTCCTGTTCTTCAGTGAGACTTTCCTGTTGTGCTTGGTCTTAAAGTATAATGGACAGAAAGCACGTCATACAGAGTAACATTTCTGCAGCTCTTTAGTGTATTTTGTCAACTAAGAGTGCTGGGCTGGAGTTAGGAGCAGCTTGGAGGCAAGGAGGAGGCTCCTCAGAACAGAAGTAAGAAAAACATAGAGGAATATCAAACAAGTTGCCATGCATTAAAATAGCCCAAGAAAATTGAGAGCCAGAACATGAAACATTCAAATGGGAACAACATTGATTTAAGTAGATATCTTGTGATACAGTAATGACGATATCTGAATATCTGGCTTGAAAATTATCTTATTTTGCTGTCACACCCACTTTTTTAACTTTCAGCCTTAGCTCAAAACACTGGGGCTGGAAGTCCTTCAGCTCAGAAATAGCTATTATTATTTTAGTAGACAATGTCTTAATATTCTCTTTTATTTAGCATCTCCTTCAGTGGTGGCTTCAAACTATTTAATACATTGTATTAAAACAATGGGCAGAATGATACATCTGCACTTCAGTATTCATCTGTTCATGTCATCAATTGTGACTTTTGAGATACTCTTGTTAAAAGCTGCATGGCTGTGTAATTATGTCATTTATTTGAAAAGCTATGTTCTATTATAGGTGACAGGCTACCTGGAACCAGTCCACTTTCTTCAATTTTCCAAGTTGCTAGTTTTGTCTGTTACAAGGCTTGACCCTTCAATTTCCATTCTCTTAAATAAAACTAGATCAATTGACCTCTAATCAACTGTGTAATAGAAACAAATGCGATTTCTTAGATCCTTAAGACATTCCTTTGCCAGATCCAAAGGAAGTTTGCTGCATCTGTAACTTTTGATGAATAATTTTGTGCGAGAGCAACATCCCAATTGTTCTTTGTCCTCAAAGTAGCTATGCACATTTAAACTACCCCTTGATTAGAGGAGGTGTGGTGGTACCGTCTAGCCTGCAGACATTTATACAGAAACTATTGATGGTGCTCCTTTGTTGACCTCCTAGCAGGCATACAAACAACGTTTGAAAATACCTTTTCCCAGCTGCCCTCCCCACCACCCCTGCCCGCAGCTAGTTTCCCTCCCTTTTCCTCAGACAAGTTGAGCCAGGCTGACGAAATATGCCCTTTGGGAGAAAGCTGACTTGAAATGTTACCTGAGATTTAGTTAACTCGGCCATCGCTAAAGCCTCTATTGTTTTAAACTGAATAAAGCATTAGTAAAGTACCTCTGAGCTATATGCTGTTTATTTGGACTATAAAAAGTATGATGAAAAGCTCTAACAGATAGGAGGGCACAGTATTATAAACTGCAGCAAGATCTGTCCTCCTACTCACCTTAGATAAATAACCACCCACCTTAGCAACAAGAATAAGTTGATTTCTATAAGGATTTACTTCAGAAAAACCAAGAGCTGGATTATGTAGCTATCTGCTGACTGACCATAAGTATAGGTCAATAAAAAAGACATTAAGGAAAAACAAGTAAACATATGGAGCATGTGGATTAAATAACAACCCTTAAAATCTATGGCTTAATATCAGTGGTCCCATTGTTGGGCGATGGAGGTGCTGCCATTGCACTGGAAGAAACTAATTGCTGCCAGTTGGGTGCACAAGTTAGCTTTGCACTTGGAATAAAGCATGACAAGGAAAATGAACACAGGCTATGAAAAACAGGACAATCCACTGAGAAAGGAAGTTGGAGAATGGAGACAAAAAGGAAGAGGAAGGGGAACAAGACAAAAGGAGATAGCAATCTAGACAGCCCCTTTCTGCTAAGCTTACTTGAAGATCTCGTCTAAGTGAGATGCCAGTGACTACAACCCCAAGATTCCTCTTTCCAAAGCATCACGCTCCATTTATTGATACTCCAGGATGGCACTTATCATGGTGGAATGGGTGAGGCCAGGGTTTACCCAATGTTATTCTAGGATTCGCATTTCTCAGAAATGCTCAGGGTGGGAAGAAGGGCCTCAAAGAATATGCTGACCAGATTTATCCCTGCAATTCATTGACAGGTAAATTCAAGCAGATAACGTGATGAAACAAGTCAACTTAATATTTCTGATCTCAATCCTGGAACTGTGGAAGAACCACCAGAGGGTGGTCCTGGGTGAAGCAGAGCAGCTGACAGAGCATTGACTAGGAGACGAAGCTGAGGGTCACAGGATACTAGCAACCAGGGCCTTGTGTGGGATCAAGCATTGGCACACAATCATGCAAACTGGAGGCAGTGCAGCTCCCTGCAGATGTCTGAAGGGCATTGCTGAAGGCAGCTTAGGTTGTCACAAAATATTGTAACTCATATATGTCAGCTTCTTCACGAAGACTTCCATCTGCGAGAATTGAGAGGCAATGTAAAATGTTAAAACTGACAGTGACACTGACTCTATGCCAATAGCTCTTTGAAAGACTCCAAAATGAATGTGTGTGGCTATTCCCAGTTTACCAGTCATAAATTAATCTGGGGGCTGACTGATACCCACTTTGGATTTACAGATAGTTTTGTAAAATTCATTACAGACCCTGAGAGCAAGGCAGTTGAAACCTTGGAATTTGCTGCATTTGCAAGGTTCTTAAAAATGCAAGAGGCAATTGCCTGCACACATGGTGCTGAGAGCTCCCTGGAAACAGCTTGCTGCTTTCATTAACAATGTGGCTTCACTCTCAGAGTGGGTAGCTGCTCTGTGATCCAGTACACAAATCTTTCAAGTGTGTTCACACTATCCAGGAAGCTTTCACGATGCCTACAACCTGAACAAATTGCATATATCAAATGTGATTGATTGCCAAGCTGGCTCATTCATGACAGAGGATCCCATGAAGAATCTGCCTGGTGATGCCGGTGCAGAAACTATAAAGTGCCACTTGAGAAGGACAGCAACAGCATGGACCATTGAACTAGTAGAAACTTAACTTTTCTCCAGAAAGAGATTTTTTTTATCATTAATTAATAGGATGTGGGCATGGTTGTTTGGGGCAGCATTTAGTGCCCACCCGTAATTAACCTCCAAGGTGATGGTGAACTGCTGCCTTGAACTTCTGCAGCATATTTGGTCTAGGTAGCTCCACAATGTTATGAAAGAGGGAGTGCCAGGATTTTTTTTTAGATTACTTACAGTGTGGAAACAGGCCCTTCGGCCCAACAAGTCCACACCGACCCGCCGAAGCGTAACCCACCCATACCCCTACATTTACCCCTTTACCTAACACTACGGGCAATTTAGCATGGCCAATTCACCTGACTTGCACATCTTTGGACTGTGGGAGGAAACCGGAGCCCCCGGAGGAAACCCACGCAGACACGGGGAGAACGTGCAAACTCCACACAGTCAGTCGCCTGAGTCGGGAATTGAACCCGGGTCTCTGGCGCTGCGAGGCAGCAGTGCTAACCACTGTGCCACCGTGCCGCCCACACACTGAACCCAACAACACTGAAGGAATAGTGGTATATTTCTAAGTCAGGATGATGAGAGATTAGAAAGGATCTTGGAAATGGTGATGTTCATATGTATCTGATTGCTTTGTCCTTCTAGATGGTAGCAGACATAAGGTGCTGACTAAGGATAATTGATGAATTTCTCCAGTGTATCTTGTCAATGGTATACACTACTGCGAATGAGCATTGGTTGTAGAGAGTAAATAGAGTCATGGGGTCATAGTGACCTGCAGCATAAAAAAAGGCTTTTCAGCCTACTGTATCTGCACCAGGCAAAAACAACTACTTTACTAATCTAATCCCATTTCCCATAGCCTTGTATGCCTATCTAAATACTTAGTCATAGATGTTGTGGTTCTGTTCACCGAGCTGTGTTGCAGACGTTTCGTCCTCTGTCTAGGTGACATCCTCAGTGCTTGGGAGCCTCCTGTGAAGCGCTTCTGTGATGTTTCCTCCGGCATTTATAGTGATTTGTATCTGCCGCTTCCGGTTGTCAGTTCCAGCTGTCCGCTGCAGTGGCCGGTATATTGGGTCCAGGTCGATGTGCTTATTGATTGAATCTGTGGATGAGTGCCTTGCCTCTAGGAATTCCCTGGCTGTTCTCTGTTTGGCTTGTCCTATAATAGTAGTGTTGTCCCAGTCGAACTCATGTTGCTTGTCATCTGAGTGTGTGGCTACTAAGGATAGTTGGTCATGTCGTTTCGTGGCCAGTTGGTGTTCATGGATGCGGATTGTTAGCTGTCTTCCTGTTTGTCCTATGTAGTTTTTTGTGCAGTCTTTGCATGGGATTTTGTACACTACATTGGTTTTGCTCATGCTGGGTATCGGGTCCTTCGTCCTGGTGAGTTGTTGTCTGAGAGTGGCTGTTGGTTTGTCATAGAGTCATAGATGCGTACAGCACGAAAACACACCCTTTGGTCTAACTTGTCCATGCCAACCAGATATTCTAAATTAATCTAGTCCCATTTGCCAGCATTTGGCCCATATTCCAATAAACTCTTCTTATTCATGTTCCCATCCAACATTTAGATACCTTCTAAATGTTGTAATTGTACCAGTCTACACCACTTCCTCTGGCGCACATTCCATACACACACTACCTTCTATGTGAAATATTTGCTCCTTAGGTCCCTTTTAAATCTTTCCCTGCTCATCCTAAACCTATGCCCTCTAGCTTTGGACTCCCCTACCATTGGGAAAAGACCTTAGCTATTCAGAGTCAAGATTAGAGTGGTGCAGGAAAAGCACAGCAGGTCAAGCAGCATCTGAGGAGCAGGAAAATCGATATTTCGGGCAAAAACCCTTCATCAGGAATGATTTTCCTGCTCCTTGGATGCTGCCTGATCTGCTGAGCTTTTCCAGCACCACTCTAATCTTGACTCTGATCTCCAGCATCTGCAGTCCTCACTTTCACCTTAGCTATTCACCCTACCCAAGCCCCTCATGATTTTATTAACCTCTAGAGGATCACCCCTCAGCCTCTGACGTTCCAGAGAAAATAGCCCCAGCCTAATTAGCCTCTCCCTTTAGTTCAAACTCTCCAACCCTGGTCACATCCTTGTAAGTCTTTTCTGCACCCTTTCAAGTTTCACAACTTGTTTCCTATAACATCTTTCCTATGGTTATGGACAATAAATGCTGGCACAGACGATGATGCCCACGTCCCATGAGTGAATTTAAAAGAAGCCTCACCCATGCCCCATTGATACCAGTTCTCTGTCAATTGCTTTTTCTTACTCTGATCTGTCACATGTCATTCTCCAACTCCATCCTGCACCTTAGAATACAATGATTGCACTCTCCTACATGATACCCCATTCACACTCAGGACATTTCATTTCCAAGGATCAAGCCCACTTTCTATTTATGTGTTTGGGGTTCCTTGGGTTGGTGATGTTATTTCCTGTGGTGACATAATTTCCTATGGTGATGTCATTTCCTGTTTTTTCTCTCAGGGATTGGTAAATGGGATCCAAGTCAATGTGTTTGCTGATAGAGTTCCGGTTGGAATGCCATGCTTCTAGGAATTCTCATGCATGTCTCTGTTTGGCTTGTCCTAGGATGGATGTGTCGTCGCAGTCAAAGTGGTGTCCTTCCTCATCCATATGTAAGAATACCAAAATTCACAAACCAGGAGCCCCCCTCAGACCCATAGTCTCACTACCTGGAACACCAACTTACAGATTCGCCAAGGAGCTACACCAAAGACTAAAACACTTAGTAGAAGACTCACGCCACTCCACCTACTCCAACCAAGAATTCCTAAAGATCATCAAAGACGCCAAGATAGAAGAGGATGAAATAATGGTCTCCTTTGATGTAAACAGCCCTGTTCACATCCATCAACATCAATCTGGCCAAGGAAACGGAAACACTGACTACACTATGAGAAGAACCAAAGACACACACACACCAAACACCACCAACTTCATCAGCAAGGACAACACCGTCAAGCCAGTGGACCTATGCCTTACCACCCACTTCACCTTCAACAACAAAACCTACAGACAAACCAATGGAACACTCGAATATCATGGTTCTTAACCGAGGCAGTAATGCAGAGACTCGAACAAACAGCTCTGCCTACCATTCAACCCAAACTTTGCGTCCGCTACGTGGGTGACACCTTTGTCATCATTAAACGAAACAAATTAGAGGAAACCTTCAAAACCATCAATAACATCCTTACTGGCATAAAATTCATGAAAGAAGAGGAAAACAACAACAAACTGCCATTCCTAGATGTCGCAGTAGATCGAACAGTCAATGGAGAACTTCAAACCAGCGTCTACCAGAAAACAGGACCAAATATTGAACTACAGAAGCAATCATCCCAACATTCACAAACAAAGCTACGTTAGAATGTTATTTCAATGAGCCACCACACACTGTAGCACAGAGGAACTACGCAGAGCAGAGGAAAATCACCTATACAGTATATTCAAAAAGAAGGGGTACCCAATGAACACAGTCTGCCAATTTCTTAGCAACACACCCAAACAAGCAGGCAAAACATGTCCAGACACCCTAGCCACTCTCCCCTCCATCAAAGACATCTTGGAAATGACTGCCAGATGACTCATGGCATCATGGTAGCCCACAAACCCACCAACACACTAAAACAGCAACAATGAAATTGAAAGACCTATACAGACAACAAGCAAACCTAATGTCATTTACAAAATACCTTACAAAAGCTGTAACAGATACTACATTGGACAAAAAGCAAAAAAACGGCCACCAGGATGCATGAACATCAACTAGACACAAAAAGACATGACCCACTCTCACTAGTATACTTACATTGGATGAGGAAGGACATCACAGCCATCCTAGAACAAGCTAAACAGAGACTCACATGAGAATTCCTAGAAGCATGGCATTCCAACCAGAACTCTATCAACAAACACAATGGATCCCATTTACCACCCTTTGAGAAAAAGAACAGGAAATGATATCACCATAGGAAATGATATCACTGCAGGAAAGAACATCACCAACCTAAGGAAACCCAAACACATAAATCAAAAATGGACTACACCACCAGTGTTTCAGTTGGAGGCTCACTGAAGATATTGCCTGGTATGGTGACGAAATGTTATAAACATCTGCTAGGTTCTTCAATACTACAACTTTACAAGGATGAATCTTAAGCATTGTCATATATAGTAAAATACCTTGTTGGATGCAAAATTAGAAAAGTCATTTATATTTGGAACAAAGGATTGGTCATTAAGGAAGGTCAATCTGAGCCTGGGAATCCACCTTTACAGTGTGGTGTCCCTCTGGGATGGCATCCCATCTCCTAATGGAAGCAGGAATGGGAAGTGGTCACTCCTGCAGCGGTAGAAAGACATCAGGTTCACTTTCTATTCCTAACAGATTCCAGTTTACAAGGCCTCTATCAGTCAGTCTCTCTTCAGATAGCTGGGAAATCCAACACAGAGTTAGTATCAATTATTTTAATCAGGACGGGAAGAAGTTAGAGATGTAGCAGATTTAAAAGCAGTTAAAAGGGAAAGCAGCAAAATAAAAGACCTGTGATCACTTAAATAGGAGAAATTAAATGTCAAGAATGTTGATGGTACAAGGCAGAAAGGAGGTTTCAATGGGGCAAGGAACAAAGGATGTGCTTAGAGAAGGTATTGGAAGAATCATAACTAATAGCTGCCCCCTGATAACAACAAAAAAAAAATACAAAATGAGAAAGGAGGGATTATGATCAGAATTCAAAGTGCTCAGTATTGAAGTATGTGCTGAAGTATGTGAGGTGGCCAATCAAAAGATAAGGTGCGGTTCTTTGAGCTTGTGATAGCTTCACTGGAACCCTGTATGAAGCTGAGGATGGAGATATCAGCATGAGAGTGAAGTGGAAAAACTAAAATGACAGATAGAAGCTAGAAGCCAAACTTATGAACTGAATGGAGGCATTCCACAAAGCTGTCAAAAACCGAGTGGCTTGGTTTCTGCAGTGTGGAGGGTATTGCAACAAGAGTAGTAAACAAAATAGATATGAAATTAAAAGAAATAAATAGTTCACCTGATTGTTTATTTAAGTTGGAAAGAGATTATCTCAAGATAATAGTCCTGAGAACACAGGGCTGAAGTTTGTAAATTACATGCTATATTGACGTGATCTATATTCAATAATGTTTTTGTGTCTCAACAAAATCGGTTTTAAAAATGAATCTTCAATTTCATTACACATTCTTGTGAATAATCCTATATCTTACGGATTTAAATGGATTTGGTGGCACAGGCCAGTTAAACTATAAATCAGACAGCTATATTAACCTCTCTGACCTTTTGCAGTCAGTAGAACATTCTAAAAACATTCATTCCAATTTCCAGACACTACTATAATAGTTATAAATCATCATGTCACTCTCAACCAATCAGAAGCAAGCTCTAGTTCATGAGAAGACATTATGAAATTCACTGAACATGCTAGCAGCCCACACTTTAAATAAATGTACGTCAGCATTCCATACCTATGCACAGCACCAGCAAATCACGGAAGGTCCAGTTCACTGCAGGAACATTTTTGATCTATTGATATTTGCCTCAAGAAAAAAGAAAAAAATTTGTTTTTCTTTGAAATAAACACTTTGGACTAAACTTAAGGCAACATGCCTGGGCTAGTGCAACTATTTGAGTGCTTCTGCCCCAAGTACATCCCAATTTACAAATGGTTTTTCTAAAGTCCATTTCTCATAATCTGTGCTCTGCTGCCGTTAATTGGACTTGAAATTTGACTGTATCAATTGTGGGTTTGCTGAGAGTGTACTGGGATACAGTACTTGGAGGAAGGAAGTGAATGTACTGTAGCCAAGTTTGCAGATGCTACAAGAAAAGCTGGCAAGGCAAGTTGCAAGGAGGATTCAAACAATTGACAGAGACATTGATAGCTGTATGATGAAGTAAGTGGACAAAAAGTTGGCAATAAGAATATAATGTGGGAAAATGTGAAGTTGTTCATTTTGGAAGAAAGAACAAAGGAACAGAATATGAATTAAATGGAGAAAGAAATGCAGCACAAAGAGAGTTGGAGGTATTTGGGGATCCACAGAAAGCCAGCACACAGGTGTAGCAGCAAGTCTAATGGAACATTGGCCCTTATTTCAAGGGGCCTGGAGTATAGTAGGGAAGTCTTGCTGCAACTGTACAAGGTGCTGGTGAGACCTCACCTGGGGAACTGAGAGCAATTTTAGTCCTCTTATTTATGGTAGGATATTGTTTCACTGGAGGCAATTCAGAGAAGATTCACCAGGATGACCCCTGGTATGGAAGAATTGTTTTATGACCAAAGGCTAAACAGACTGGGACTCTACTCACTAGAGTTTAGAAGAATGAAAGGTGATTTCATTGAAACAGGATTCTTAAGGGGCTTCACAGAGCAAATGTTAAGAAATTGTTATACCTCATGGGAAAGCCCACGACCAGAGGGCATAGTCTTAGAATTAAGGGGCACCAATTTAAAACTGAGATTTGGAGGAATTACTTCTCTTTGAGGGCTGTGAGTTTTTGGAACTTGTTGCGACAGAGAGCTGTGGGGGAATAGTCCTTGTGTATGCCTAAGGTTGAGATAGATAGATTCTTGATCAGTAGGGGAATCAAAGATTTTGGGGAAAGGGCAGGAAAGTGGATGTGAGGAAGGCCAGATCATCCATAACTGCAGTGAATGTCAAAGCAGGCTCGAGAGGCTGAATGGCCTACTCCTGCTCTTATTTCTTATGGTCGTACTTAAAAGGGTGAAATTCTCCAAGTCTGCTTTCCTTGGAGTTAAAAAGATCACATTATGTCTACGGCTTAAATTCATGTAGATTCAAGTCTAATTTGTATACAATGGAAATAGATTAGTGCAAAGCTTCCCAAACTGGGGTTGGGAAGGCAGAAATAGGAGATCCATCTCCTCCCTGCTGTCTTAGGCCATCTTCTTCCTCTTCACTATGATGTCACGACAACTTCAAAGCCTCAGAATGGGGTCACAATGAGAAACAG
The DNA here is from genome assembly GCF_004010195.1 of Chiloscyllium plagiosum. Classification (NCBI taxonomy): domain Eukaryota; kingdom Metazoa; phylum Chordata; class Chondrichthyes; order Orectolobiformes; family Hemiscylliidae; genus Chiloscyllium; species Chiloscyllium plagiosum. The sequence continues at coordinate 76,788,042 of NC_057710.1, read as the reverse complement.
TTTGGGAAACACTAGAGTCTAGTGTAGTGATTGGAATGAGGTCAGCCAGGTGGACCTCATAGAATATGAGTTCCCTGTCTATCAGATATAAACAGGAGTGCCAAAGATTTGGTTCACTTTGTCAGCTGGCTCTGAAGGTCAATGCCATGTACTGTATTTGTGTAACTAAAGGGTGACTTGGTGATGAGATGCCTTCATAAAGTTATTTCAACTAAAAATTGGTTTCGGGCCAAAAGATGTAGCATGCTTGGACTGTACACTAGGAGTAAGAGACTGGAGACATGCCTGAAATTTAGAATAGTCCTGCAAAAAGAGATCTCTTAGTCTCTATTGTGTGCCTGGAAACAAGTGATACAAAGTCTGATTTCCTCTCTCGTTATTTTCATATGTGTGATATCGGCCTAAATATTGATCTAATTATATGAAGACAAAATAAGTTAGTGACTGACTTAAAATAAGTTGGCACATTTGTTTTGAAACTTTATGGGTACTGTTGAATTAACACAAGCCATTTATATTTGAAAAATGTTTCATATGCTATTTGCACATTTCCCCCAAACATTCTATGAGTTTGTTGTATAAATTAACTTTTTTTTACATACAGTCATAGAGATATACAGCAAGGGAAAAAAACCCTTTGGTCCATGCTGACCAGGTATCCTAAATTGATCTAGTCTCATTTGTCAGCATTTGGCCAATATCCCTCTAAACTCTTCCTATTCATATTGTTATAAAATGGGATAAACCTCCTTGCTAATTTAAACCAGCCACACAAAAAAGATTTACCCCATGCGGTAATCTGTGAAAATTTGAGAAGCAAAGAACTATCCCAAAAGTCACTACTTAAAGTAAAAATTAACAACTATATTTTTTAAAGTCTGACAGAGAATAATTAACTCACAACTATTTACAACTCCTTTCTCTAACCTATCTTTTACTTTCCCTTCTACAATACTGGTCTGATAAAACCCACAATTAAAATTTACCAAAAAAATTCAAATTTCAAAACCAGCCAGCTGTTGAATCTTCTTTTTGTATCTTACTCTGTCTTCTTCTCTTCTTCTTAGGGATTTCTGCTTCATAGGTCATTGATAGATAAAGGTACCTTTAAGAGAGCTATTCTTCAGGCAGTCTGCATATGTTCGTGGTTTGGCAGTTCTCCTCCAACTGTTCAATTTTTCCCAATCTTATACCCCAAAGCATCGAATAGTTTCATTGGTTTAATATTGTCAAACTACCAAATTCAAACTTGATTGGAATTTAGTATTTTGGGGCATAATTTAAACTGATTGGCTGAATTTGAATTTGTTTTTTGTCCCATAGCAAACCAGGTACTGTTAGCTGCTGGACCAAATGTTATATTGAAATTCTCCAGCACTCTGTGCACTTGCTAAGTCCTTCAACTCTCTTAAAGATATAATACCCCTTACACCTTCATAATGATGTACCCATCCAGACGCCTTATCATTGTTGTAATTGTACCAGCCTTCATCACTTCCTCTGACAGCTCATACGTGCTACTCTCTGCATGAAAATGTTGCCCCTTGGGTCCCTTTTATATCTTTCTTCTCCCACCTTAAACCTATGCCCTCAAGATTTGGACTCCACTTACCCTGGGAAGAAGATCTTGGCTATTCACCCTACCCAAGCCCCTCATGATTTTATAAATCCCTCAGCCTCTGACGTTCCAGGGAATATAGCCCGAGCCTATGCAGCCTCTCACTATAGCACAACTCTCCAACCCTAACAAAATCCTTGTAAATCCTTTCTAGGCCCTTTCAAGTTTAACAAATCTAACAACAGCAAGGAGACCAGAATTGAATGCAGTATTCCAAAGGTGGCCTAACCAATATCCTGTACAGCTGCAACATCACATCCCAAGTCCAATACTTGATGCACTGACCAATAAAAGAAACCATACCAAACACCTTCTTCACTACCCTACCTACCTGCAACTCCGCCTTCAAGGAACTCTGCACCCCCAGGTCTCTTTATTTGGCAACACTCCCCAGCACCCTACCATTAAGTGTATAAGTCCTGCCCTGATTTGCCTTACCCAAATGCAGCAGCTCACATGTATCCAGATTAATCTCCATCTGCCATTCTAACCAATTGCCTCTTCTAATAAAGGTCCCATTTTACTCTGAGATAACCTTTTTCACTGTCCAGACACCACCAATTTTGGTTTGACCTGCAAACTTACTAACATTAGCTCCTACAGTCACATCCAAATTATTTATATAAATGATAAAAAGCAGTGGACCCAGCATCGATCCTTGCTGCATATTGCTGGTCACAGACCTCCGATGCAAAAAACAACCCTCCACCACCACCCTCTGTCTCTTACCTTCAAACCAATCTTGTATCCAAATGGCTAGCTCCCTCTGAATTTCAAGTAGTCTAGCCTTGCCAACCAGTCCACACAGGCAATGTTCACCACTCTATCTTCATCAATCTTCTTTGCCAATTCTTCAAAAGACTCAGTCAAGTCAGTAAGACATGATTTCCCATGCACAAAGCCATGTTGGCTATTCCTAATCAGTCCTTGCATTTCCAAACTGTACCTCAGAATCCCCTCCAATAAGTTACCCACCACTGACATCAAGCTCATTGGTCTATTGTTACCTGGCTTTTCCTTACCAACTTTCATTTAATAATGGCACTATATTACCGCCCTCCAGTTTTCCAGCACCTCACTCATGGCTATCGGTGATACAAATGCCTCAGCAAGGGCTCAGCAATCACTCCCCTCGTCTCCTAAAGGTTTGGGATACACCTGAACAGGTCCCAGGGATTTATCCGCCTTTACATGTTTTAAGACATCCAGCACCTCGTCCGCTGTAACATGGACACTTTTCAAGATATCATTATGTAATTGCAATGCACTAATGCCCAATTTTCCTAAATGTTGGCCATTTTGCAAAGCTTATATTTAGTTTTTTTTAGCAGTTTTACAAAATCTGTGAAGAGTCAAAATCATGGGGCAGTGTACTATATAGAAAATGGTTACACAATTTCTTTGCAAGCATTATAAAATAAGTATAACTTGACAACTGAAATGAACAAGTTGGCCCCATAACATACAATTTAAAATGCTCATCTTTGTGTTTACATCCTTTGATAGTGCTAATGTTTCTTTCCTCCACAACCTTCCCTAGGGGTGGCACAGTGGCGGGGCGGCACAGTGACTCAGTGGTTAGTGCTGCTGCTTCACAGCATCAGGGACCTTGGTTCAATTCCTGCCTCGGGTAACTGTGTGTGGAGTTGCAAATTCTCCCCGTGTCTGTTTGGGTTTCCTCTGGGTGCTCCGGTTTCCTCCCACAATCCAAAGATGTGCAGGTTAGGTGCATTGGCCATGCTAAATTGCCCATATTGTTAGGTGCATTAGTCAGGGGGAAATACAGGGTAGGGGAATGGGTGTGGGTGGATTACTCTTCAGGGGGTCAGTATGGACTTGTTGGGCCGAAGGGCCTATTACCATACTGTAGGGAATCTAATCTAATAACTCTTAGGAACACTTCATTTCTCTCACTTCTTGAGCATCCAGCCCCTTTTGCTCTATCATATGTTTTCTGTCTTCGAAGATTGATGTTCCTTCATTTCCCCTTTAAACCTCTATTATTTAGACCCTTTTTAAAACCTATCTCTTTGGTAAGATTCTTGATCACTTCTTCCGATATCTGTTTTTTTTGTGGCTTGATGTTCATTTTTTTCTACAAAACAACATTTCTGAAGCAACTTCAGACATTTTTTAGATGCATGAGGTGCTTAATACAATACATATGTGTTATTTTGAAAATTCTTGTTCTTGTTATATTTGACAACAGTAAGTTTTAGCACAGAATGTGATTCAAAGTTTGTTTGTTGTAAACCATCCTGGCTCAGACAGCAAAGCCCATGTCCCTTGACTAAAACTTAAGAAGAAAAGCATGAGACCTGATGTTGAACATATTGAATTCAAGGCTATGGTCTCATGCAATAACTTCCAGATCTTACTCACAGTCTAGAACAAACCCTGAATAGGTATTTCCCATCTACGCAGGAGAATGGGGTCACTTTAAAGGGAGAATAGTACTGCACCAGTCAGAAGGAAGTCAAATGAGATTTTAAAAATAATTCCTTTATGCTCATTCGCAGAAATAAATAGAAACGTTCATTCATCAAATATTTACTTAGCTGAAACAAACTGTTAATTATAAGTTGTCTGGAGCCTATATTTTTACTTTGATATCTGACCTTGCATTCCAGTATGTTACTATCTGTTAACAGAGCAACAAAGAAGAATGTCTTTCCGATTCAGAGTCAGCATCCATGCATAATTCTGCATGAGAATATGAAAAGATTGTTTCTGTTTTGTGCCCAAAACAGAAAAAAAGACTTACCAATTTTATTGACATAGCACTGACCTGTTGAAAGATTTGGATTTTCATTTCCTTTTCTCTGAATCATTGAAGGCAAAGCATTCTTTCTCTTTAAAACAGTAATATGTAATAAGTAGGTTGAGAAGAGAATCTTCACTTTTCCACACTCGAGAGGAGATGCCAGAGGCACTGTCATCATGAAAACAATCAGGAATGATGACATCGCTGCTGACAGATGTGAAAGGTACAGGTGTCTAATTAACACATTTGGGTCTCAGGCTTGAGGTTATATTTCAACTTCTTAGGAACCACTCTCCTACTATACTTGCCTTACGCTCACTTGAACCGAGCAACATTTTTCAATCAAATGGTTGGTAGTCTTTATATTTATTTTAGAGATCTAGGTTTATCTGGTGGATATATTCTTCCAAATGGAACTGAGAACTGAGGAAAAATGAGTAAATGCTATTTGTGTTCTGAACTGTGGTGTTGAAAAAAAACTTGATATTTTTATAGTCCCTTTGTCTCAAATGTTTTATAGCCAATGAAGTCCCTTTGAAGTTAATACTGTAATGTAGGAAATGGGCATTATTTGTGCTCAGCAAACTTCCTCTTGCAATTATGTGATAATGATCAGATTTTTTAAAATGTTGATTGAGGTTAATTTTATGTTGTTGCTATACAGTGACAGGACTCTGGAAATTCTTCTCATTCTCCTGGTGAGGTGTGCAGCAATATGAATGAGTACACTTCAGATCAAGGCATCAGAAAAGAACAGTAAAAGTGATGTCAATTGGATGGGAAAAGTTTCCAATAGTTGGAATTATACCTGGCACAAAAAAAGATTGCTGCAGGATTTTCTTCAGACTCTGACCAGGGTATACTACCTTCAGCTGCTTCATCAGTGACCTCTCCTCCAGTAAAGTGACTTTGTGGGGACAGAGAAAAATATCCACTCCTATCTTCCGATGTTTTTAAAGTGAAAACTTATTCTGGCTTTACATACCAGTTAAAATGTCGAAAGAAATATTGGGGTTCGGGTGCATAGATCTTTAAAAGGTCACAATCAGGTGCAGAAGATAATCAAGAAAGCTAATGGAATGCTGGCCTTTATTTCTAGAGGACTGGAGTACAGGGATACAGAAGTTATGCTGCAGTTATACAAAACCCTGATTAGATCCCACTTGGAGTACTATGAGCAGGTCTGGATGCCATACCTTATGAGGAATGCATTGATCTGGGAGGAAGTACAATAAAAGTTGCGAGAATGATACCTGGACTTAAAAGGTTAAGTTATGAGGAGAGATTAGCTTGTTTTCTCTAGAATATATAAGGTCAAGTGGTGATCTGATTGAAGTTTTCAAAATATCAAATGATACAGAGAGGTAAAGAAAGATAAACTACTTGCACTCATTGGAGATTCTAGAACTAGGGGACATGGTCTGAGGATGAGGGCCAGACCATTCAGGAGAAGTGTTATGAAGCTCTTATAGAGTCATAGAGTCATATAGCATGGAAATGGGCCCTTTGTCCATGCTGACTACGTTTTCTATATTAAACAAAAACTCCACTTGCCTGCATTTGGCCCATATACCTCTAAACCTTTCTTATTCACATACCTGTCCAAATGTCTTTTAAATGCTGTAACTATATCTGCCCCTACCATTTCCCCTGGCAGTTCATTCACATATGAACCACCCTCTGTGTTAAAGAGGTGTCCCTCAGGTCTCTTTTAAATCTTTCTCCTCTCACATTAAAAATATGCCTTCTAGTTTTTAACTCTCCTAACCTATGGAAAAGACCCTTGCTATTCATCTTGTCTATGCTCCTCATGATTTTGTAAACCTCTATAAGGTCACCCCGCAACCTCCTGGGGAGCGGTGATTTTTTTTTCTGGAGAGTGAGTCAATGCTGAATGTAAATGAAAAAGGAAAGTCTGTAGACACTCAGCAGGGCTGGAAGCTTTTGTGGATAGAGAAAGAGTTAACATTAAGACCAATGTGCCTCTTCTTCAGAAAAAACTGCAGTTTCTCTCTCCATAGATGCTATGATTCCTGTTGAGTTTCTTCAGCACCATCTATCTTCATTTCAGATCTCCAGCTCCTGCTGTACTTTGCTATTATTTTAGACTGAAGGTAAAGTGTGTTTATATTTTAGATAAATTTACCCTCATCTCCATGCCTTATTGCTTTGACAATAATAACAATGTGTATATTAGTCCCTTTAACACAATTTACAAGCATCCCAAGGCATGTCACAGACAAAAATGCAACATCAAGCCATGTCAGGATATGAGACCAAACATCTTAAAAAGGGGTCCGGTTTGATGTGCATTTTGAAACGAGAAAGAGAGAGAGAGAGGAGTCTGAGTGTGAGAGATAGATAGAGAAGAAGGGAGAGATAAAGACAGAGAGTAGGAGATTTAGGGAGAGAATTCATGACTATAGAGCTAAGAGGGAAGCCAATCAACCATCTAACTTATGAAGGAGGAGAAAGTGAGGACTGCAGATGCTGGAGATCAGAGCTTAAAAATGTGTTGCTGGAAAAGGACAGCAGGTCAAAAGGAGGAGAGCTTCTTCAAGGAAGGCATCCTTGCAAGAGAATTCGCAGTGGGTTAAAATCAACTAGGAGAAAGTGAGGACTGCAGATGCTGGAGATCAGAGCTCTCCTTTGATGCTGCCTGACCTGCTGCGCTTTTCCAGCAACACATTTTTAAGGAACCATCTAACTCATGCCAGGATCTCAGCATCACAGCATCAAAGTAAGTTCTGATTCATGCCACAATTCCCAGGAAATTACACTGGATGCTGGTCACCCTTTGTGCAAAAACATGCATAAATTTACTTTCTATTAATTTGTACCCAAGCCTCCTTGCCCTATTTACTTGATCTGGAGTGCTCTTTTTATTTAGTGGTATCATTGATTGTTGTAAAACTCACCTGCTTCACAGAGCTCTTTACGAAAAGACATCTGCCCTCATTGCGCAGTCTGGCCTATGTGACCTCCGGACCCACAGTAATGTGGTTAGCTCTTAACAGTCCTGTGAAAGAGCCTACCAAGTCACTCAGTTCAAGGAAAGTAAGGGATAGACAACAAAATGCCCACATCCCGTGAAAGAATTAAAAAGCTATGCAGAACTTTGGAATGACTGCATTTAACCTGTAATGTACACCTCAGGGAGTTAAGTATGGAAATAAAACAGAAATTGCTGAGAAACCTAGCAGATCTGACAGCATCTGTGAAGAGAAAGCAGTGTTAATGTTTCCAGACACTTCTTCATGTGCACATTGACCTTGGAAGAATACAGTGCACATTGACCAGAATTAACCTGGGGCTGAAAGGGTTCAATTATGAGAACTGGTTGAATTAACCAGCCCTAGCTGTAGCCCTTTGCATTGAGAAGATTGAAGTTAGTTCTGATAAATATGGCCAATATGCTTCAAAACAAATCAATAGGTCACGCAGAGAGAAACTATATCCACTGCTGGAAGGCATGAATGGGTCTGGGACCATAACTTTAATTTTACCACTGGGTCATTCAGGAATCTCTGCCACACAAATGGTGGAGCAGATCTGGAACTCTCACTCTTGAACTGAAACATTCAAAACTGATCCTGATTTTTTTTAGGGTTATGCATAGATCATGGAATTCCTCTCTTTTCCTTGGCATGTGCAGTTGGGTCAAGGATGACTTGTTTCTACTCCAGTTCAGTGGGTTCTGGGGAACATAGAAGTACAGGACTTGGCAGCACAAGTTGGCTATTTGGCTCTTCCAGCATCCTCTAACCTTCAATAGAATCATGGCTGATCACATTGTGGCCTTAATTCCACTTGCTTTCCATTATCTGTGATTCCCCCCCCGTTTGGTACACAATCTGTCTCACTCAGTTGTAAACAAATTCAATGACCCAGCTCCCAATGCCTTCAGGGAACAGCATCAAACAAACTAACAACCCTTGACACAATCTATGGAAGATAAACGAGACAGTAAGGTGTGGCAGTGGAATTGCTGCTCAAAAAAGGACACAGCCATGAATAATGACGACTCCTTCAGAAGATGCCAAGATAGGCATAGAGGGAAACGATTGGCTTACCTAAGAGGGAGTCTGCCTGGGAAAGAGAGAAGATTAGGAAGGAGATGGAGTGGAATAAAACATTATTGAGAGGGGAGAAAAGAAATGAAACAAAACAAAGCACGATGACAGAAAAGTAGGAATGAAATAAGGATAAAGGAAAAAGCAAAATAAAGGAGAAAAATATGAAAATGAAAAGTGATGGGCTCAAATCAAGAAATCCAATCAAAACCCACAAACAAAAGAATACAGGGAAATCTCAAGTTCCTTCGGCTTGATGACATATTTATTAAGATCAACTTTATAACTCAACCACAAACCAGGCCAAGATGACCAGAGCCAGAACTGAGAAAATGCTGCTCCAATCAAAGTGCCATCATTTGGATGAAGCCCTAAACCCAGACACTGTCCACCTGTGCTGGTGTGCAAAGATCACAGGGAGAGTGTAGTGATTATAATACGGACAGCCAGGTGGACCTCATAGAATGAGTTCCTTGATTGGACCAAATTAATAGCTCCAATCAGGGAGCCCTGGCTGACAGATTAAAAGAGGAGTGTGAGACATTCTGGTGGTAGTGGTAGTGTTGGTGCAATTACTAATCAGGAGATGAGAGAGGATTATAGTGATTATATTATGGGCAACTTCAATCTGTGCAGATTGAGTAAACCAACTGAGTATTAAAGCTGGAGAGGATGTGCTTCTGGGGTGTGTTGGGGATGAGTGTTGCAAATCATGACAGCAGATCAAGCCGCAGGAGTAGCCATAAGCAGCAGCATGATGCTTCATTTGTTTGTTCATGGGATGTTAGCATTTTTGGCAAGGCCATCACTTACATAGAACATAGAATATTACAGCGCAGTACAGACCCTTCGGCCCTCGATGTTGCGCCGCCCTGCCATACTAATCTAAAGCCCATCCCACCTACACTATTCAATGACAACGTGAATGCACTTAAACTTGGCGAATCTACTACCATTGCTGGCAAAGCATTCCATATCCTTACTACTCTCTGAGTAAAGAAACTATCTCTGACATCTGTCTTATACCTATCTCCCCTCACTTTAAAGTTGTGTCCCCTCGTGTTTGCCGTCACCATACTTGGAAAAAAGCTCTCCCTGCCCACCCTATCTAACCCTCTGATTATCTTGTATGTCCCTATTAAGTCACCTCTTAACCTTCTTCTCTCTAACGAGAACAGCCTCAAGGCCCTCAGCCTTTCCTCATAAGACGTTCCTTCCATACCAGACAACATCCTAGTAAATCTCCTCTGCACCCTTTCCAAAGCTTCCACATCCTTCTTATAATGTGGTGACCAGAACTGTACACAATACTCCAAGTATAGCCGAACCAGAGCTTTGTACAGCTGTAGCATAACCTCCTGGCGCCGGAACTCAATCCCTCTATTAATAAAGGTCAAAACGCTGTATGCCTTCTTAACAACCCTGTCAATCTGGGTGGCAACTTTCAGGATCTGTGTACATGGACACTGAGATCTCTCTGCTCATCTGCACTCCCAAGAATCTTACCATTAGCCCAGTACTTTGCATTCCAATTACTCCGTCCAAAGTGTATCATCTCACACTTGTCCACATTAAACTCCATTTGTCACCTCTCAGCCCAGTTCTGCATCCTATCCATGTCTCTCTGCAACCTACTACATCCTTCGTCACTATCCACAACTCCACTGACCTTAGTGTCGTCCGCAAATTTACTAACCCACCCTTCTAAGCGTTCATGCAGGTCATTTATAAAAATGATGAACAGAAGTGGACACCAAGATGAACATGTTCCATCAACCACAACCCTCTGTTTTCTTTCAGAAAGCCAATTACTGATCCAAACTGCTATGTCTCCTATAATCCCATTCCTCCGCATTTTGTATAACAGCCTACTGTGGGGAACCTTATCGAATGCCTTGCTGAAATCCATGTACACCACATCAACCGGTTTACTTTCATCTACCTGTTTGGTCACTTTGTCAAAAAAACTCAATAAGATTCGTTAGGCATGACCTACCCTTCACAAAACAGTGCTGACTGTCCTTGATCAGATTATTCTTTTCTAGATGGTTATAAATCCTAACTCTTATAACCTTTTCCAACACTTTACAACAACTGAAGTGAGACTCACTGGTCTGTAATTACCAGGGTTGTCTCTACTACCATTTTTGAACAAGGGAACCACATTTGATATCCTCCAGTCCCCTAGCACTATTCCTGTAGACAATGATGATTTGAAGATCAATGCCAAAGATCGGCAATCTCTTCCCTTGCTTCCCAGAGGATCCTAGGATAGATCCCATCCGGCCCAGGGGACTTGTCTATTTTCACACTCTGCAGTATTTCTAATACCTCTTCCTTGTGAACCTCAATCTCTTCTAGTCTAGATGCAAGTATCTCTGTATCTTCCTCGCCAACATTTTCATTTTCTATAGTGAACACTGTCAAAAAATATTTATTTAGTGCTTCCCCTATCTCCTCTGATTCCACACACAACTTCCCACTATTATCCTTGATTGGCCCTAATTTAACTCTCGTCATTCTTTTATTCCTGACATACCTATGGAAAGTCTTAGGGTTAACCCTGATCCTATCCGCCAACAACTTCTCATGTCTCCTCCTGGCTCTTCTGAGCTCTCTTTTAGGTCTTTCCTGACTTCCTTGTAACCCTCAAGCGCCCTAACTGAGTTTTCATATTTTGTCCTAACATAAGCCTTCTTCTTCTTCTTCTTGACCAGAGATTTCACTTCCTTAGTAAACCACAGCTCACGCGTTCTATATCTTCCTCCCTGCCTGACAGGTACATACTTATCTAGGATACAAAGGAGCTTTTCCTTGAATAAGCTCCACATTTTTAATGTGCTCATCCCCTGCAGTTTCCTTCCCCATTCTACGCTTCCTAAATCTTTCCCAACTGCATCGTGATTTCCCTTCCCCCAGCTGTAACTCTTGCTCGGTGGAGTACACCTATCCCTTTCCATCACTAAAGTAAACCTGACAGAATTGTGATCGTTGTCTCCAAAGTGATCCCTACTTCTGGTTACCCAGTACTAAATCTAAAGTGGCTTTGCCCCTTGTAGGCCTGTCTACATACTGTGTCAGGAAGCCCTCCTGCACACACTGGACAAAATCTGACCCATCTATAGTACTCGTACTGTAGTAATCCCAGTCAACATTTGGATAGTTGAAGTCCCCCATGACAACTACCCTGCCTCTCTTACTCCTATCGAGAATCATCTTTGCTATCCTTTCCTCTACATCTCTGGGACTATTCGGAGGCCTATAGGAAACTCCCAGCATGGTGACTTCTCCTTTCCTGTTTCTAACCTCAGCCCATACTACCTCAGTTAACGAATCCCCAAACATCCTTTCTACAACTGTAATATTGGCCCTGATCAACAATGCCACACCTCCCCCACCTCCCCCTTGTTGCCCATCTCTAAATTGCTTTTGAGACAGTAAGTTACTTTCTTTAAGTACTGTCCATCTGGTGGAAGCACATCCACAATCCTGTTAACGAAGTAGTTTATAGGATCCTAACCCAGTGGCAGTGAAAGAACAACGTAGCCTGGATAGCTTCAAGAAAAGATGGTGTATGACTCAGAATGGAACTTACAGACATTGATGTTCCAATGTATCTACAGCTCTTGTTCTTCTAGGTAGTAGAGGTTACAGGTTTGGAAGATGCTATCAAAGAAGTGATACCTTGGTGAGTTAATGCAGTATGTCTTTTGTAAACATTGCTGCACCTGTGCATTGGCAGTGGTGCAAGTGAATATTGAGGGTAGATGGGATGCCAATTATTTGAGCTACTTTGTCCTGGATGGTGTAGAGCTTCCTGAGTCATCTTGAATCTGCATACGTTCAATCAAGGGGAAGAAGTTCCTGAATTGTGCCTTTTTGGTGGTGGAAAGGCTTTGAGGAGTCAGGAGGTTTTAGTTTAGCATCAATGGACATTCCAAGGAGGTTGATGAAGTAATACTACTGAAAGCTATGGAGAGTTAGTTAGACCTTCTTTTACTGGAGATGGTTATTGTCTGGCACTTGTGTTTCGTTAATGTGAATTGCACTTTGCAGCCTCAGCCTAAAGTTGTCCCAGGGCTTGTTGAACATGGATTGCTTCAATAGCCAGGGAGGAGGAAATGGAACTCTTGCACTGTAAAATCATCAGTGAACATTCCCACTCCTGACCTTAAAAGGAAGCAGCTGAAGGTAAGCGGTTCAAGGACACTACACTGACAAATTCATGGAGGTGACCTCCAACAACCATAACTATCTTACAGCAGGTATGATTTCTACCAGTGGAAAGCTTGCTCAATATTCATTGATTCTAGTTTTACCAAATTTCCAGCTTTCTTTTTATTGAAAAAGGTTTTTATTTTTTATGAATTACAGAACAATCTTTCAATGTTACAATTCAATAAATAGATGAAGTTAGCAAATTAAAGTAGTTTAAATTATACTAGACGAGCCTAACTTAGATTAGGTCAAGTTGGATAAAATCAACTTAAATGAACTTAAAATAAATTAAATGACACCACCAACACACCCCCACCAAGGCTCCCATCTGAGGGAGCATCAGTTACTATCCCCGTATTTATTCAAGCTTCCTCCCCCCAAAGCCCCTGGGCCACCAAATCCAGCCTTCACGGCTATATAAAGGCCCTGGTCAATATGGTTGACAAGTCTGTGTTGATGTAATTTAAAAAGGGCCGCCACGTCTTATAGAATAGCTCAGTTTTCTGGTGCACCACATTTGTAAGAAAATCCAGGGGAATGTGCTCCATCACTAATATACACCACCCCATGAGACCTGGGGATGTTTTTTTAGGTCTGGCTCATTAAAATGTTCTTCTTTGCATAACATATGAGAATGTTGAATAATCCCTTCCCATGTTTATCTAGAGATTTGGCAGTCCCAAAAGAAGGGATACCGGATCCGCGTGAACTTCAATTCCCAGGATCTCATCTTCCTCATTCACTATCACACCCCAGTACCTACGGATCTTATGGCATGACCACAGACAAGGTGTCAGGGTGCCGGTGCTTGTTTTACATTTAGGGCACCCTGGAAATGTTCCTTTCTTGAATTTTGCTAATTGCTTTAGGGCCATATGGGCTCTGTGGAGAATCTTCAGTTGTAAAGCCTGCTCTTTATTGCATATCGAAGTCTTTTTCACATTCTCCCATGTTTCAGACAAAATTTCTCCCAACTCCAGACTCCGTAGAGTCTTTCCATATCTTCCAAGGTGACCCCTCTCTGTAAATGGTAGAGAGTACTGACCGATAGAGTGACTGTGCATCGCAACACTCTTTTCTCCATGTTGGACTTGTAGGGCTATATCTAAACCCTAATCTGAAAATATTGGAAGAGGTTCCTCCTAGGTAGCCCATATTTGTGACTCAGCTGGTCAAAGACATCAGGACTTCTCCCTCAAATAGGTCTCCCAAACAGGAGACTCTCTTGGCCTCCCATGCTTTAAAGCCAGAATCCATTGACCCCGGCCTAAATCCTGGGGCTCCAACTAAGGGGATAAACGGTGAGGTCTTATTGCAGTTGTCCTTGCCCTGCTGCATCATCCTCCATGCCTTGACCATGTTTATAATAATCAGGCTTCGACTGGTGATAGCTTTTATGTCCGGTCAGATGCTGCCTTGATGTCAAGTGCAGTTACTCCACTCTATTCTCTGTAGATCAATATACTGTCCTGTCTGTGAGTGATGGAGATTGAGTTTGGGAGGTGCTGCAGAAAGACTCTTGGAGACTTCTTGCAAATGTATTTATATGTTAGTCCCTTTAATACAGTTTACAAGCATCACAAGGCATGTCACAGTCAAGAATGTAACATCAAACCATGTCAGGGCTTGAAACCAAACATTTTAAAAAGAGGCCAGAATTGATGAGCATCTTGAAGAGAGAGAGAGAGAGGAATGTGTTAGTGTGTGAGAGAGATAGATAGATTTAGGCTTCCTATAAATGTAATGCATGCTGGTGCTGGGGTGCGCAGGTTTCATATTACTGTTGTGCAGCCAGAGACAGCCTGTCCAGTATGGGCACAGGAAAATTCAAAGAAATTTGAAATGAAAGAAAGCAAACAGAATTTGTGATTTTGTTTTATCTGCATTCCTTTTCCACAGTAATGAAGTTTCTGTTTTTATTTGTGGGTGGTACTGCTTGTTTATCTCTCCCAAATTCATTACGCAATGTGTGTAAACAGAAATATCTTGCTTAAAGATGAATGTGTGGATAAAGGCTTCCTGTTTAAATGCAATCTTCTTTAAATCTGAAGGCAGTTTGTCTGTGGTGTGCAATAAACAAAATGTACTTTCTGAACTTCCCTTTCCCCGATAAAATGATCAGCTTTTGCTGTTTCCACATTATGTAGTGTCACTTTATTTTCTACCAAACCATTTCATTATGTTTGGGCCACATGACTGAGAATTAGTTATTTACAGTTTAGTGAATATGAGAAAGCAACAATTTTCTTTCCCATCTGAAGGACTTGACAGAGATTAGGAAATGGATCCATTGTTGCTCACTCAAATGTCTTTTATCTAGTAATGGGGCCCAAATCAATGAGTATTGGCCGACTATCTGAGCCTGGCTCAATCAGCATGTTAAATACTTTTAAGCAGGAATCATTTAATGGTGAAGAGTAGCTAGACCATCGGCTTTCTCCTACTCCCTGTTTCCTTGCCAAATGATGGTATGAATAATTCTACTACCATCACAGCTGAAATTAGACCAAGTATGAGCTCAGCACCTTTGTGGTCTCAGAGCACAGCGGCAATGCACTTGCCCACTGTCAGAAGCCCTGCTGGAAGCATTTCAATTTAAGCTAACATAATGAATCAGCTATGCATTAAAGATTTGATTTGCAGTCTCAGAGCTAAAGATGTTGTTGATTCAGGATGTTTGTTCTGAAGCTGACTGCATAATTATACATTTATCACCAGTAATTTAACTGCAACTGTCCAAAACAATTTTGAGAGTAGCAGTTAGTAATGAAGAGAAAGCGAGGAATGCAGATGCTGCAAATACTGGAATTGTGAAAGAAGAACAGTGACACTGGGAACACTCAGCAGGTCAGGCAGCACCAGTTAATACACTAAGCATTTCAAAAGTGAGAACCTAGAAGATTTCTGGAGGCTGGCTCTTGGAGGGCCATCAGAAGGCCTCTTGGCTCACTGTCTTCTTCTGCAGTACAGGTTGCAGACATCGGTGGCGTGGGGTTCCTGAACCACAGCAGGTAATGCTTAATACAGATTGGATTACTATGGACAAGCCATTCTTTTATCGAGGGAGAAGACTGTCAGCAGTGCATCAGAGTCAGATTGTGTAGTGCTAGATATAAACTCAGCCATCTTGGAACTCAGAAGAAACATTTGAGAATGCCTGCTTTCAATTGCAATCCAGGGACGCCGGTTGAATATGTATATGATTGGAATATATGTTAGAACTTAGCCAGGCTGTTTGCAATCTGTCAAAATTCTTTTGCAAGGCATGCACATGGAGAATGGGAATACAGACCGCAGTCACTGAATGCATTGGTAGCCATTCTCTCTGCAGTAATCTCTATAAATTGATGGTTGAGGAGAAATGTAGATGGTTCTTTTATTTTAACATAAGTACAAAACAGTGTGGTACTGCTAGAATCTGATTTTAAAATATTTTATTTTTATTTTTCTTGTTCAATATAATCCTACTGGGGGTTATTACTCCTTATGTCTTCTAAGTATCCAGTTTTCCAGTCACGTTTGACTTGTTTCAAACTACTCGACTTTTTCTTAAAATTAGAATGAAAACATCAGAGTGGAAAAGATGAGCTAGGTCATTTAGACTGTCCCATACAGTTGTGATAATTTGTGCATAATGTCAAGAAACCTTTTACCCTTTAGGTATCAAAACTTTTCAGGGAGAAGGAAAAAGTCAGACCAAATGTAATGTTAATTAGGAAATAAAATTCGTCCCCCTCAGCCCTCTAAATAATCAGAACTAGCCAAGAAGATCAAATTGATCATGAATTCCTCCCCTAAGATGCAACCTCTGCCACAGCCAAACTGTTAAAAATAATGTACAGAGAAATGTTGTAGATTTTCAAGAGATGTGAGTGAAGGGTTAATTGTTAAATATGTAAAGGAAACGTCAAATATGCTAGACTGTGAAGAGAGAAGCAAAACTGGAGACCTAACGTTACATCAAAATGTATATTGTTATTAAAATATGAAAATACCTTAGATTCCGACAAACCCCCGCTCTTCAGCAAGATAGTGCACCCATCAAGAATACCCAAACAACAGAAGAAGGTGCCCAAATGGATTGATCGATAATTATCCACTGGATGATTTGTGAAGAAAATTTTGACATGAATCATTTGCTAAATTTACTTTTGTCCTGCGAGCAAACAATATAGTCTCCCTCAGTAACTCCAGGCAAAGTGAAAAGTTTATAACGTAAGAGCCACAGTCATAAAACTTAAACTTTCCCATACACAGTGCACACATGTTGTCCACTTAATTTACAAATACTTTTTGAGAAAGTTCTAGGCCTTCTTAACAATAAAGCTTCTGTGAAAGTGATTTAATTAAATTTCATCAATGATTGTGAGACAGTACCACATAACTTATTAATTTGTAGATGAAAAAGGCAAGAAATCAGAGGGAAGTTTTTTTTAATGGTTTATAAATGGAGAAAAAAAGAGAGAAAAAAAGACTGGGTGTAATCCAACCCTATCAAAATAGCAATGATTGTCAGCAGTGTGACTTAAGGCTCTGTGAGGATACCATATGAATCGTATAAATATTAGGTAGCTCAGACCTAAACAAAGTGCGTTGGGTACATTGATGACATTATTTCTTAGGTGATTATTAACGATAATGAAAACCCAAATCTGATGTAAAAGGATCTGAATTAATTGAGAAGGTTGTCTCAAGAATAATAAATGACATTTAATGTGGACAAAGACAAACTAATGAGGCCAAGATATGGAAATGAGCTATGTAGTTCTGAGTTGCCAGAACAAAACAACAGAAAAATCATTGAAGTCAATGATTTTGTGCAGTACAGCAGCAGTAAGAAAAGCTAATTGGATATTGAGATATACTAGCTAGAGGGTTGGTGCACAAATACTAGGAGATGATAATAAATCTTTGCAAGTCATTAATATGGTCACACCCAGACTCCCACACACAAATCTGTTTCCTATATAGCAACAAAGATACCACTGCTTTTTAGGCAATACAGAAGAGGTGAACCAAGCTGATACCTAGCTTTAATGCATCTGAGCAATGGGGAGCAAATGAAAAGCTGAGGAGTGGTTATTATTGAGAAGGTTTAAGGCAAATGTTACGCAAGTATTCAACATTCTTAAGGGAATGGATAATTTGAACATAGTGTTTTTGAAATTGCTGCAGACTCTGGAAGCAGATAAGACTCAATCTTAGGAAATAAAGGTACACAGACAGCTTAGATTGAACCACTTTGTGCTGTCAGCTTTGATTGTATAGAATAGACTGCCTAGGAAGACCAGGTGTGCAGACAGCAGGGAGACATTTAGGAAAGTGGATGATTCAGAGATTTTGAGACTGGTTAAAAAAATGCTTTGGGATGTTTTCCAGTTCTGTATTTTCCTATATTTACTATGTTCCTGTGATATAATGTCTGATGCAAGTTGGAATCCTACCAACAGTAAAGCCAGCAGCAGCTGGATGATAATAAGGATGATGATTAATACATAAATCCATCATCAATTTTTTTAGAAAGGTCACTGTTAATACTTGATCAGAATTATGTTTATATGAATACTGCATCAGGAAGCTGTCCCTAAATGTCTTGAGTAAATTTTAAAAATAATCTTGTAAATCCAATTCATCCAATTACATAGGCAGAAATCGGTTGCAGAAATTTCTAACTACAAAACCAGATTTCAATGGTTGTTAGATATGTAAATATATGGAAATTATTATATTCTGAGTTCAATAATTTTTTTTTCTTTCAGAAACAGTAGATAAAATAAATTAAATGACTACATCAGGCTTGATAGGGCTGAAAGTGATTTGTTTAACTTGGATTAAGTCTGGACCTGAAAGCAAATACTGGTGCTGTTATCACAATAATTATGAGATCACTTTGAATAACTATTGGTCCCCAATTATGCCAGTAGCAAGAAAAGGCTTCTATAAATGTACTCATAGTGCCTGCACAATAACACACCTGTGACTTGTGCCAGAATGAGCTGCCTGGATGAGTGCAGCGCTAACAACGCTCAAGAAATGTGACATCATCCAGCACCAAGAAGTCTGCTTGATTGGCACCACATCTGTAAACACTCACTCACTCCATCGCAGAGCTCAGTAGTCATTCACAACTGGATGTGCAGGACTGTGGAGCTCAGATCTGATCCATTAAGTATGGAATTGCTTAGCTCTATATATCATTTGCTGCTTATGCTGTTGGTACAAGTAGTCCTGTTTAGGAGCTCCACCAGGGTTGATACCTCATTT
This sequence comes from Chiloscyllium plagiosum, assembly GCF_004010195.1. Lineage (NCBI taxonomy): Eukaryota > Metazoa > Chordata > Chondrichthyes > Orectolobiformes > Hemiscylliidae > Chiloscyllium > Chiloscyllium plagiosum. The sequence continues at coordinate 76,769,105 of NC_057710.1, read as the reverse complement.
TAGGTGTGCTTGGTGGTGCTCCTGGCATGCCCTCCTGCAATTTTCATTGAACAAGGGTTGATACCCTGCCTTGATGGTAATGGTTGAGTGGAAGATATGCCAGGCCATGAGGTTGCAGAATATCCTGGAGTACAATTCTGCTGCTGTTGATGGCCCACAAGATCTTATATCTATCCAGTCTTGAGTTGTTAGGTCGTTTGAAGTCTGTCCCATTTAGCATGATCAAGGTGCTGCACTGCATTATGGACAGCATTCTCAATGTGCACTTTGTCTCAAAAAGGACTATGTGATAGTCACTCTTATTGATACTCTCATGGACCTGCAGCCAGAAGATTGGTAAGGATGAGGTCAAGTGTGTTTTTCCCTCTTGTTGGTTCTCTCACCACCTGCCGCAGACCCAGTCTAGCAGCTATATTCTTCAGGACCTGAACAGCTCAATCAGTAGTGCTGCTACTGAGCTACTGTTGTCCAGAGTATATTTTGCACCCTTTACACCTTTAGTACTTCCTCCAACTGTTGTTCAGCATGGAATACTGGAGTACTGATTCATCAGCTCAGGGAGGATGGTACATGGCAATCAGTAAGAGGTTTTCTTGTTCATGTTTCTCCTGAAGCCATGATACATGAGGTTCAGAGGTCTCCCAGGACAACTCGCTCCTGGCTGTATACCATTGTGCTGCCATCTCTGCTGGATCCATCCTGCCTGTGGGACAGGGCGTCTCCACAGATTGGTGATGGTGCTGTCCAGGAAATGTTTTGGAAGGTATAATTTTGTGAGTATGACTATGTCAGGCTGTTGCTTGACTATTTGGTGAGACAGCTCTCCCAATTTTATCATCAACTTCCAGGTGTTAGCAACGAGGACCTCATAGGGTCAACAAGGCTGTATTTGCCATTGTCATCACCAGTGCCTAGGTCAATGCCAGATGGTCTGTCTCAGTTCATTTCTTCATTGAGACTTTGTAGCGATTCATAAAACTGATTGGCTTGCTAGGCCATTTCAGAAGGCAGTTGAAAGTCAACTACTGTGGCTCTGGAGTCACATGTAGACTAGATAAAGTAAGGATGGCAGATTTCTTTCCCTGAAGGATATTAGTAATCTAGATGGATGTTTTTGGTCATCATTAGTCTTGTAATTCCAAGTCTTTTAATAGAATTTAAATTCAAACCTGAGTCCCAAGAACATAAACTGAGTTAGTGGATTAATAGTCTAGTGATAATACCACTAGGTCTATCCTTCACTGTCACTGGGTCAGAATTCTGGAACTCCCTCCCTAACAGCGCTGTGGGGATGTACCTACAGCAAATGAACTCCAGGAGGCAGTTCACCACAACCTTCTCAAGGACAAATAGGATGGGCAATAAATGCTGGCCCAGCCTGTTGAAGCCTACACCATGAATAGATATTAAAAATCATCATAAAAATGTAATTATCCAATAGGAATGTTGCCAATTTCTTTTATACCATTGGTAAAACTATCAAATAGAGCATGAATTTCCCTGTCTGGCTTAAGAGAATATGAATGAGTGTATCATTACAGATTACATGTGTACATTCTACTGTTTTTTTTTGTACATGTTTTGTCATTCAAATTTGCTGAAAAGATTGAAGATGTGTGCCTTAAAATCCACATGAACTGACGAGTGATAAATGTATAACTCAATTGCTGATCTAAAATGTGAAAACATCTCGCTGATAGTACTGAATGGTGGCGCTGTCAGCTGGGGTATTCTAATCATCAATACCTTCTGTCTCCACTGTCAGAGGCTTATTTGGTTTTCCCTTCCTGTGTGCCAGAGGGCAGTTTTCTTCAGAATCTCAATGCATGATGTCAAATGTCAGGCAATGTAAACGTTAGATAAGCTCCTGTGTAAACAGTCACATACAAAAAAAACTGGAAGCATTTAATTTGTTTCTCTTTTAATTTAAAACAATCACTCTATGCTTCATGCTTCATTAAGGCTTTAGAAAATTAATTGCATTGGAAATGAAACCCAACGTAATGATTTTAGTTCAAATACTGTTTGATGATATAAGTTAACCATCACATAAAAGCACTTTTAGCGTGATAGAACATGAGAGGATATAAAACTACATAATTCCAATCTTAACCTCTTCCCCGATTTGAAAATGTTTTGGTTTCTGTATGACATATTTCACCATCACATCATTCTGCTTTTTAAAACAACAATTTAATGTCAACCTGAGAGCCATTATGGTATATAATGGATTGTTAGTGATGTGAATGAGGGGCAGATTCTGCGGCTCTGTTGACCACTTGGCTACCCTATGAATTTGTAAGATAAATTATGATCTTTTGTGTTTTAAACATATGAGTTCCAGGATGGGTATAGCAACTTATGCTGATTTGGACACCTAGGCTATGAAGTTGGGTTTGTTTGTATATGGCGTTCGAGTGCTACAAGTGCCCTCAAAAGTTAAAATGACATCCACAAGGGTGCACATTTTGATTTAGGCTGCACCATGATCTGATTGAGGTATACAAAATTATAAGAGCCATAGACAGGGTAGATCACGGAAATCTCTTCCCCATGGCAGACATGTCTACGACTACAGTGTACATGTTTACAGTGAGGAGTAAGGAGCGTTTAGATTAGATTCCCTACAGTGTGGAAAGAGGCCCTTCATCCCAAACTGACCCTCCGAAGAGTAACCCACCCAGACCCATTTCTCTCCCACTAATGCACCTGACACTATGGGCAATTTAACACGGCCAATTCACCTGACTTGCACATCTTTGGACTGTGGGACGAAACCCACACAGACACAGGGAGAATGTGCAAACTCCACACAGACAGTTGCCTGAGGCTGGAATCGAACCTGGGACCCTGGCGCTGTGAGTCAGCAGTACAAACCACTGAGCCATCGTGCCGCTGTGGGGATCTGAGACAAAGACTTTTCACTCAGATGACGATAAAAATATGAAACATGCTGCCTAAGAGGATGGTTGAAGCAGATACTCTTACAACATTAAGAAGTATCTGGATGAGCACTTAAAATGCCAGGACATAGTAGGTTATGGACCAAGTTCAAATAAATGGGATTAGTGTAGTTTGATACTTGCTGGTCAGCAAAGACATGGTGCGCTGAATGGTCTATTTCTGTGTTATATTACTCTATGACTCACGTTGGTGTAGGTGTAATTGCTTGTGCAGTGAATTATTGGTGGAAATATGCAGAGAAAGTAGATGGTGGAGATAAAATCCCCTCGTAACCATATACGTATGAGCACACAATCAGCAGCAGGAAGGAACCCTTACCAGAGCTACTTGACCATCATTTCTTCACCTGTAAATCTATGTCTGCTCTGATTGTGCATCCATCTCTACCAGCTCCATTAGGTGCAGCCTCACTTCACACATCCTTTAACAATAAGCAGAAGGTTCCCATGTAAGATGAAAGGAAATGACATACCCCAAAGACACCAACATTACTTTGATGCTCAAAACAATGAAGTGATCATGAGCCAACTGCATCTCCTGGCAGGTATTGTTAAGTTCATGATTACATGAGCAGCACATCACTTCTTGTCTCATCAGCAACCTCAACCAATCTCTGTGACAAGTTAATTACGAAGAATCAGCAAATGCTGCATGTTCTGCCATGTCCTATTGTCTTGAAAATACAAATCACATTACCATTCAATAAACACTAACCTCTAACACACTGATACATTGTTGCCTCTGCAGGCCCTAGTCTGGGCCACTTATGCTTTGTGTCTTCACCTTCTTGATGTACATGCACTGCTTAGTTAGATTGGACTTCTTGGGTATCTAAAAGGACAAATGTACAATGGTGGGGTTGTAAAATTGAGAAAATAATAGCCGCATTCTTGCATTATTAGCATCTCATAAATCTGAACAGAATGTGGGGTAAGGAGATGTTAGGAAATGGATTATCTTGCTTTGCAACAGAAAGGCAAATATGTCCATTAGTGTGCTATAAATGTTTGTCGTCAGTGAATAGCTGGCAAAGCATAAGATACCAATGTGAAGCTTGCAGGAGTGGTGGGGTTGCAGTGACGCACATGAATATTAGTGATTTGTGATTGGCTGCAATTGTTGGTAGCTGACTGATGAGAGTGTGGTGAAAAGAACAGTAACTGAGGTAACAAACAGCATTTGAAGAAATACTCTCAAACCTTGGCCACTGCTGTATGACTCTATGACTTGTGAAATCCAATGAATTCCTTGTGGCATTGCATCCATGGTTCTTGGAGTTTGACACCTGGCATTCATTGAGAAGCAAGTGAGGTCTGCAGATGCTGGAGATCAGAGCTGAAAATGTGTTGCTGGAAAAGCGCAGCAGGTCAGGCAAAGCCCTTCTTCAGGAAAGGCTTATGCCCGAAACATCGATTATCCTGTTCCCTGGATGCTGCCTGACGTGCTGCGATTTTCCAGCAACACATTTTCAGACCTGGCATTCATTGCCATGACTGTCTTCCCTTTGCCTTCTGAGTATGCAGCTAGTGAGCCTCCTGCCCCATCTGTGTACATAATGCATATTTCCTACTTTCACATTCCTTACCTATCTCACCAAGGCCTCAAGTGCAGCTTATCCTTTCCCATGTTATCGAACATGGTTATCGAATTTAGTCCCCATATAATCCTAAAAATTATTATAATGTGGAGATTTCAGACAGATAATGAATGATTATTGTGATTCATTTGCTTGATTTAATTTTGTTATTAATAAAAAAAACTGGTACTTTTAAACTATAATATTCTGCAAACATTGTAACATGAGAGAAAATTAATATTGCTTTGATTTTGTTGTATTTTGGACTTGAATTTGACTGAGCTACACAAAAAATGTCCACATGATGGCACCTTCTGTATACGCAAATTATGTGAATAACTATCTAAAGTTTCTGATACTCAAAACCTGCCAAATATTGACCAATTGTCGTTTACTTAGTTATGATACACATACAAATCCCTACTATGCTACTGAAATCTCTGATTTGCATGCCATCTGTAATATATTATTTGTGAACATGCTGGTTACTTGGCCCCACTTCTTTCTTCTTGTCTTATGAAGAGTTTATCTTAAATTATTTGGTTTTGTTTCTAGGCAATTGAAAATTGTGACAGCTCAATCTTATTCCATATTCCATCTGCAAAAATAAAATATATAGCATTTTGTTTAATGATGTACAAGTATTTTGCTGAGCCATACAACCTTAACTTACCCTCATTTGTTGCATATTTTTGCAAAATGCCGAAAAGAAAGAATGTAATCAAAAGTAGCACCAATATTATTTTTGGAGAATGGCATATTTAAACTCACAAAGATACAATTGAATTCCAAAATTTCTGTGTGTTGTCTATCTAAATTGGATTTAACATTTATTGTGGTTTGCACAAAGTGGAAGTCTTTTAGGAGACCAGTTTACATCCGGACTATGTCTAATTTTTATTGTTTTGGACGGCTCTTGATAGGAATGTTCTTTGAGCTCGATGATTTCCTGGAAAATGCCTGTTGCAGGTCTACAGCATTAAAGTAGGGCACCAGAGAACCCAATGCACATCACTGCTCTCCCAAAAGCTGTGCATGAGAGTATGTGATACTTCAAAATAGACTAACACAAAATGAACAGATCATGGAAGCTGCTGGGGTGATAGGCACAAAACTTAAGTTGACAGACTAAAGAAGTGAGACACTGAGTAAGACAGATATATGAAGTAGTTTTTCTCTCCATATGGTTTGTACCAATGGAGAGCTCATCATGGTTCCACCCTGAACCTTTTGGTTATTCAACAACTGGATTACCAGCTGAAGCTGGCTGCAGTGTTAACAGCACAATCTTTCACAACTGAGCCCTCAAATGGTACTAGCATCCCTGTGTACACCAAAATACCTTAAGATAGAAACATCATTAGACATAAAGAAAGAAGTGGGACAATTCATATTCATGCATAATATTTTATAGGTGGTGTGTAAATCAGAGATATCAGTAGTAGATAAGTAGGGCTTTGTGTGTGTATCAGAACTAAGTAAGCAACAACTGATCAAGATATGTTGTGGTTCTGTTCGCCGAGCTGGAAGTTTTTGTTGCAAACGTTTCGTCCCCTGGCTAGGCGACATCATCAGTGCTTGGGAGCCTCCTGCGAAGCGCTTCTTTGATGTTTCCTCCGGTGTTTATAGTGGTCTGTCCCTGCCGCTTCCGGTTGTCAGTTTCAGCTGTCCGCTGTAGTGGTTGGTATATTGGGTCCAGGTCGATGTGTTTGTTGATGGAGTTTGTGGATGAATGCCATGCCTCTAGGAATTCCCTGGCTGTTCTCTGTCTGGCTTGCCCTATGATAGTAGTGTTGTCCCAGTCAAATTCACACACACGCAGACAACAAGCAACATGAATACGACTGGGACAACACTACTATCATAGGGCAAGCCAGACAGAGAACAGCCAGGGAATTCCTAGAGGCATGGCATTCATCCACAAACTCCATCAACAAACACATCGACCTGGACCCAATATACCAACCACTACAGCGGACAGCTGAAACTGACAACCGGAAGCGGCAGGGACAGACCACTATAAACACCGGAGGAAACATCAAAGAAGCGCTTCGCAGGAGGCTCCCAAGCACTGATGATGTCGCCTAGCTTGGCGAACAGAACCACAACAACGAGCACCCGAGCTACAAATCTTCGCACAAACATTGATCAAGATATAGTAAGTTTTATATATGAGAAGGGTTGACTACTGGATTTAGGTGGGTACTCTGTCTTGATTCCATTGTGTATCAAAACCATATCTAACCCAATCTTGAATAATTCAATTAACCAAATTCTACGTTCGTAGAAGAGAATTGCTCATTCCAATGATCCTCCAAGAGAAAAGGTTCCTGCTTCATTCCATTTTAAAAAAAGAGACTCCTTATTTCAAAACTATGTCCCTTAGCCCTTGTGTCCCCTAAATGAGTACACATTTTCTTGGTATCTACCTCATCAATGTCCTTCAGGATCTTACATGTTTCAATAAGATCATATCTAGTTCTTTTAAACTCTATTATTTAAAAGCTTAACCTCACAAACCTTTCCTCATAAGATAAGCTGCTCTTCTTTAGGAATGAGTACATCAACTTCACTGAATTGCTTCTACCACAACTATATCCATTTTTTCAAACAAGGAAAGTAAAACTGAACACATGGTCGACACATAGTCTTACCAATGTCCAGTAATGAACAGCAATAAAATTTGCTTAATTTTAAATTCCACTCACCTTGCAATAAAGGTCAACATTCCATTTGCTTTCCTAATCACATGCTGTACCTGCATACCAAATTCTGTGATTCATTACCAGAACACCCTATGTTGGGGTCCCTCTATATCTCTGGGTGCTGCAAGCTCTCTGAATTTAAGTAAAATAATGCTTTATATTTTTCCAGCCAAAGTGGACAAATTAACATTTTCCCACTTTATACTCCATCTGCCAAATGTTTGGCCACTCATTTACTCTATCTATATATCCTTGTAGACTCTATACTTCATTTGACAACATACTTTCCTATATTGTTTTGGATTGAGTGACCCTTCCTGAGAACTGTTCTGAGGAAAGGTCACTTGACCTGAAACATTAACTCTGATTTCTCTCTACACATGTTGCCAGATCTGCTGAGCTTTTCCAGCAATTTCTGTTTTTGTTTCTGATTTACAGTGCCTGCAGTTTTTTTTATTTTTATTTTCCTTCTAAGTCAGTGGCAAACTTAGATACCATACATTCAATTCTGAAGACAGTTACACAGATTGTAAATTGCTGAAGCCCAGGTGCTAATTTCTCCATTAGTTACAGCTAACTAATCTTTTATCCCTAATTTCTGCTCTTTGTTAGCTAATCAGTTCCTTTATCAATGCTAATATGCTACTCCCTGCACACAAGGTCTTATTTTGTGCAGTAACCTTTGATGTACACCTTATCAGATACCTTTTGAAAATCTATGTACACCACATCTGTAAGTTTCTCTTTGTCCACTTGTTACCTCCTTAAAGAACTCTTAATAAATTAGTTAAACATAATTTCCACTTTAGGAAAGCATTTTGACTCTGCCTGAAGTTTTCTGAATATCCTACTGTAATCTCCAGTGCAGAAGAAAAGTGTTTTAAATGCAGTGCCATCAAATATAAAAGTGAACTTAGGAAGTGATGTTAAATTGTACAAGACGTTGCTTATGAAACTTTCAGGGTTGGGCAGAAGTAGGCCATTTAGCACATGGAGTCTATCTTGCCATTCAATGAGATAATGGCTAATTTGATAATCTTCAACTCCACTTTCCTGCCTTTTCCCCACAACCCTTGATTCTTTTACTGTAAAAAATTTGTTTACCTCAGCTGCGAATATACTTAATGACCCTGCTTCAGTAGCTCTCTGTTGTGACAAATGCCACACATACACTACCTTCTGAGAAGAAATTTCTCCTCATCCATGTCTTAAATGTGTAATCCCTTATTCTGAGATTAAGCCTTTTGGTCCTATGCTCTCGCTCTAGGGGAAACAGCTATCTTGGCAAGTCCCCTAAGCAACTTAAAAGTTTCAGTAAGGACCTCTTTCATTCTTCTAAATTCCAACAAGTATAGGCCCAACCTAATCAAACTCTCCTCATAAAACAGCCCCTTCATACCTGGTATCAGCATAGTGAACCTTCTCTGGACTGTCCCAATACCAGTATATCTTTCCATATGTAAGGAAAACTGTTGACAGTATTGCAGCTGTGTTCTGACTAGGGCCTTGTATAGTTTTAGAAAAACCTTCCTACATTTATACTCAATTCCGTTTGAAATAAAGTGCAACATTCCATTTGCCTTCCCCATTACCTACTGAACTTGGATGCTAGTTTTCTTATGATTCATGTGCAAGGACTTCTAAATCCCTCTCTTCTGTAGCCTTCTGCAATTTTTCTGCAGTTAAGTAATATTCAGCTCATCTCTTCTTCCTGCCAACGTGCATAACTTTATATTTCCCCACATTGTATTCCATTTGCCAAGTTTGTGTCCATTCACTTAATCTGTCTATATCCCTTTGAAGACTCTTTGTGTTATCCTTACCATTCACCTTTCCACCTGTTTTTCAGTCATCTACTTATGTTACAGTAGGGATATTGTGTAAATTATTTTTGGATTAATAGAAAAGCTGGAGTGAAGATTTACCAGAATCGCATAATAGTTTAAAGAATATAGCTATAAAATGATGCGTATTATATGTTATTCCCTTGCCCACTGAATTTTTCTGGAAAATCTCATGAAAGCTTTCAAAGCATGAAAGGTTTTCATAGGCCCTAGCATGACATCTTCCAAACACAAAAAAAAATGGAAGAGACAATGGTCTACTTACGTTCAAGTATCTAAAACATATTTAAATTGTACTATTAACTCCATGACTGAGCCTTGGGGATAGATGTACCCTCATGAGACAATGCTAGGCAAAGTGTACATGTCTAATATTATTGAAAATGACTATTTCTGGTTTATTCACAGTGTGTCACATAGTTTCTTTGTTACACTTTTTTTTCTGATGTAGAATGTTTTTTTCTTTCTAGTGACATGTTGTTGTAAAGTAATCCAATTGTATGCCCTGGCAGCAAATTTTAGTAAAGTGCATTTTATAAAATTGTGGCACTAGAATCAAACCTTTGCCCTGGGCTGTTGCCAGTCTCAGAGCTGTAATAAAGAATAAAACAAAATCAGTCAGCAACACGAATAAATATTACAAATATTGACCTTGGCTTAGAATATACAAATACCTTCATAATAGATCAGAACTGGGAGTTTTTTTAAAAAATTTAAATAATAACAGAGAAGTTTTTTCAGCTTATGTAAAAATAAGTAAATTGTGGGGTCTCTATAATTTACCAAAATAGACTAGATTAATTACCTCAGTTAAATTCCATCACATTCTTTAAGATGATTCTTTCATGCACATTCAATTGAGTCAACTGGACCCCTAAAGATGCTACTTACAGTGCCGCAAGACCTCCTTCTATTTATTACAGAATCACCAAAGTCTTACAGAGCAGAAGGAGGACACTCAGCCCATCATAGGGTACCAACAGTCTATTCAACACTTCTTCCTTATCAATTTGAATCCTTCTTGTGACAGAGATTTCCTCTGGCCCTATGGCCTTGGTGGCATCTCCATGCTTAATAATGGCAGATGCAAAGTATTCATTCAGCTCAGTTATGTCTCCTGCATGCATATTTCCTTCTCTTATTTGCTTTCTCACTTTGTCTCTGAACCTCTGTATTCTTCCTGGTTCTCAATTGTATTGTCTACGATACACCTGCCACAAACATTTTTTTTCTCTTTATCTTAATTTATACTTCCTTTGTCATCCAGGGAGCTCTGGTTTGTTTGTCCTCGCTTTCCCATATGAAGGAGTATACTATAACTGTACATGAACCATTTCCTCTTTGAAGGTAGCCTATCATTCAGTTATTGAGTCAGAGAGTCATACAGCATGGAAACAGATCTTCTGGTCCAACTTATCTGCACTGACCAGACATCCCAATTTGTCCTTGTCCCATTTGCCAGCATTTGGCTCATATCTGTCTAAACCTTTCCTATTTATATACCCATCTAGATGCCTTTTAAATGTCATAATTGAACGCACTTCCACCATTTCCTCTGGCAGCGCATTCCATACACGCACAACCCTCTGCAAGAAAAGGTTATTTCTTAGGTCCTTTTTAAATCTTTCTCCTCTCACATAAACGTATCTCCTCTAGTTTTGGATTTCCCCACCCTAGGAAAAAGATCTTGGCTATTCATCTATCCATGCCCCTCATGATTTTATAAACCTCGATAAGGTCACCCCTCAACCTCCGATGCTCCAGAGAAAAAAGCCCCTTCCTATAATTCAAATTCTCCAGTCCTAGCCACATCCTTGTAGATCTTTTCTGCACTCTCTCAAGTTTAACAGCATCATTCCTATTGAAGGGTGACAGAATTGTATGCAGTATTGTACAAGTGGCCTCACCAATGTCCTGTACAGTTGCAACATGATGTCCTATACTCAATAATCTGACCAATGAACGTAAGTGAGCCAAACACCTTCACCCCCCCAACAAAGATATGACCCCCCCCCCACCCCAATAGATGTGAAGTTGTGATTTCTTCATGTATCTACCTGTGACTTCACTTTCAAGGAACTATGCACCTGCACTCCTAGGTGTGTCTTTGTTTGGCAACATTCCCCAGAGCCCTTACATTAATGTGTAAATCCTGTCCTGGTTAGCCTTACCAAAATACAGCATTTCACATTTAGCTAAATTAAACTCCATCTTTGGCCCATTGGCCCATGTGATCAAGCTCCTTCTGTACTCTCAAATAACCTTCTTCACTGTCCACATTTTGGTGTCATCTGCAAACATACCAATCATATCTCCTATATTCAGACCCAAATCATTTAAGTAAATTCCACCCAACTCTGCTCTGGCCCCATTGAAGGCAGATCTCTGCCAATTGAATTTTCTTAATCCATCATCATCTTGAACCTTATGATACAATGACAGTGTCTCCTGCATATCCTCCCACTGACTCTACATTGTTTTACCACAAACAAATCAATACACCTCATTTACGTAGAAGCCTGTTATAAATTTATTCAGCACTTAACTTCTGTAAGATGCAAGAATCTTAGTTGCAAAAGGCTTTTTCCTGTTACATTGCTTGCAGCCATACTCAAATCACACTTCAGAGAAACACAACATTTCATTTAAGAATGTATGGATCAGACACTGACACCAACTGAAGACAAAGCTGTTTGTTTCAAATAAAATGATAAAATAATTCACGTTGTTCTTGGCAAGGATGTGTGAATTTATAGATACAGAATAGGAATGAGGTTTAGAGAATCTTATATAAAGAGAGTTTAGAGAAAATTGTTTATCCCCTTTGTGCTCCTGAATAGAAGATTTCTTCTCTCAGACTAGTTGTGAGTATTTCTTGCAACCAGAGACAGTTTGTGTCCTTTGCTTACTTGGCTGCAGTCTCTCTTTCTGATTTAAACTTGCTGCAGCATCATTGAATCATAGAATTATACAGTCTTGAAGAGGCCCTTCAGTCCATTGGGTTTGCACTGCCAAATATATTGCTAGCGACTATGGAAACTATTATTCTTATGGAATCTATACAATAGCAGAACAGACAGAGGTAATGATGATGTGATGTTGAATTTTATCAGTGATCAGGAAAGTATTATTTCATGGAGGCTTTTTTTTTCCATGAGGCCTGATGGGTTTCTTTCACTGTTGTTCCAAACTCACCTCAGTACTTATCTGTCATGCTGCTATGGTTTCTCTTCTTTCCAGTGCTATCCCAACTCTCCTATTCACTGTAGCCAGAGCTACTTGTCACTGGATTCCTGGCACTGTACCACATTTAAAATGCTATTGTGTCATGTGGTGGCAGTTTGGAGTTACCATTCACAGTTCAAGAATTTGTCTAGACATAGAAGACAAGGAAAAGTTAGCGTCGACTCTACAGACAAGGACCGGGAGATCTTGCTAGAGAGGGTCATCCAGAGGAAAGCCATTCTCTTCTCTCAGGACTGGCAGGATGGCAAGGTACCTGACCCTGCCAACCGGGTCTGAGTTTGTCAATGTGATCTCCAAGGTCCAGTGATGCCAAAACAATGTCAAAGATTTTCATTGCTCTGCCAGGGTAAGGGTCACCATATTTTCTCTACCCTCTTATCATTCATTCTCACCCATTCAATTGTACTAACCCTGGTTGGTGTCTGTGCTTCATGCTCATTCATTCAGGACATCTCATCACACTTCCTTTGCTTGCACTAGCATTCAAAGCTGTGCTACTCACTACAAGCAAAAGACTTTGTGAAGTCAATAGCTGGTTCTTTCATTTTGCTGACATTGAGGGAGAGATTATCATCTTTACACCACGCCACTAAACATTCTATTTCTTTCCCATGTTCTGTTTCTTTGTTATTTAAGGTGCTTGTAGATGAAGTTAGAAAAAGAATTGGCCACAGTTATGAGTATACAGGCAGTATAATAAGGGACTGAGTACACATCCTCGCTGGGTGCGTGTGTAGAAGATTTTTGTGAAGGAGATGCTCTTACCTATTCTCACGTATAGGGGTCTGTGAGTCAGGAAAATGAGGATCCATTTGCAGAGCACAGAGCAGAGACACAGGTCGCAGGGTTTGGAGATTAGTTTGGTTGGAGTTACAGTGCTAAAGGCAGAGATGTAGTCAATGAGTAGAAGTCTGATGTAAGTGTCCGTATTATCCAGATGATCCAGGGATGAGTGTAGGGCCAGGGAGGTGGGGTCTGCCACGGGCCTATTGTAACAGTAGGAGAATTGCAAGGGATCAAGGCAGGATGGGAGGCTGGAGTTGATGTGAGCCATGACTAACCTCTCGAAGTGCTTCATAATTATGGAGGTCATAGCCACTGGGTGGTAGTTATTAAGGCACGCTACATGAGTCTTCTTTGGCACGATGGTGATCTTTTTGAAGCAGGTGGGCACTTCAGATTGCAGTGAGGAGGTTAAAGATGTCAGTGAATACTCCCACCAGCTGGTCTGCACAGGATCTGAGTGCATGGCCAGGGACTCCATCCAGGCCAGTTACTTTCCATGCATTCACTCTCAAGAAGGCTGATGTGACGCCTGCAGCAGTGATCGTGGGAGCACGTGCATCCTAGGCTGTCAGGGCAGATGACACAGTTTCACTGACTTTCTGTTCGAAACGTGCGTAAAAAGCATTGAGCACCTCAGGAAGGAATGTATTTTTGTCCAGTATTCTGTTCTACTTTGCTTTGTAGCCCGTTATGTTGTGTAGGCCTTGCCACAAATGGCGGGTGTCCATGTGATTAATCTGTATTCTTTCTTGGCATCTATAATGGCCTTGCTGAGATGGTATTGGGATTTCCTGTAAAGGTCAGGGTCAACTGACATAAACACCACACACCTGGACTAAAGTACTTCTGTCATTGTGAGTATTTTATAAAATGTAACAAAATGGTTAATATCATTCTGCGCTTTCATTGCCGAATGACATCTCTGCATTACTTTTGCCGCCGCTGTATTTGCTTTTATTTCCCTAGTGCCACACGGTGGCGGTGTCTGAATAAATAGAGGAAGTAATGAAAGTTGCTATATTCCAGATCAGCGTGGGCTTTCCCAGCGTTTTAGATGGCACTTGGGAAGACAAGAGTTCTATTTAGCCATACCAGAAACCATTATTAAGTACGTGAGTGACATAGAAGCAGTTCGACATAATTGAGAACTCCTTTTTAAAACGAACTTTCAAGACAATCACTGACACATGACTCTTAAATAAGCCTAAGATGTAACATTTAAAAAGCCCTTCTGGTGAATGTATCTGGCGATTCTGGGTTGCAATTTCAGTTACCGAGTTTCAATTGTATTCCTACTTCAGTTAATAATAATATCGTTTAAAGATAAATGGACAAATCAAGAAAACCTGAGAGAAATAATTTTATTTTCTGGGCCGGAACCTTTTTTTTTGTTTAACGCACACAGACTGATGTCCGTTGAAAGGCATCTTCACGGTAATTGCTTTTCATGACATTAAAGAATCAGTTCCGGAATCATAGTTCAGGACCAACACTTTATGACAAACAATCGCTTCACTAATTCGGCGTAACATATGGAGTGTGTTTATTTGAAATTGTCAATGCCCACCACAGGATGTTCTTATACCTTCCAGCCTGGTTTGGCGTGGAGCCAAGTGACGAGAAGGTCACACTGAGGACTAACGGTTATGCAGACTGATGTGTTTCCCTTTCTCCCCAGTGAAAGCTGCTCTGCATGGCCTCTTTGGCGACCTTCAAAACATTGCGAGCTCTCGCTGAAGGTTCCCTGGATCTCCAAACGGCTTACACCTACTACCTCCGGCGTGGGCTGCAGCAGTCTAATTGAAATAAAACCTGATTCGCCATACACAGCGGTCGAGACACAAGACTGGAAACTTAGGAGCTAGTCTGTTTTCAGATAGTGCCTGGCCGATGAGTTTTTAAAAATTAAATGTTCCAAGATTTCTTTGTCAAAACGTTCTTTCCCAAAACAGTATTAGCTTGCAAACTAACTGAAAGACAAACCAGATGTACGTGCGCTGTGTCGAAGTTTAACAAAGCGATAAGATGAAGCTGCTACTCACAACTGTTGTTCTAACCACATGAAACAGACTAACGCAGGTCAAACACCAGTGCAATATTGTTTAGAACATGTCTAGTTTGTACATTGTTTTGGTTTTATTTGTTTAAATGAAACGGAAAGTGCAAAATGACCCCAACATCCAATGATTTCAGTCGTCTCTGTGCTGCTGACGCCAACACAGTTGTTGCTTATTGTCCTTTTGGCGTTGTGGTCATGGGGCGTACAGAGACACCAATGCTAGCGCTACCACTTTCCAGTGAATTTAACGCTCGTGTCTAGGTACGCGATCCCTATATGTTAATTGCAATCAAAGAAATACAGGCGAGTGAACTCGGAGAAATAAATATTGATGTCTTGAACACAGTCCATATTACAGAGGAGGACGTGCTGGAGGTCTTAAAAAACATAAAGGTGGATAAATCTCCGAGACCTGATCAAGTATACAACAGCACTTTGTGGAAAGTTCGGCAAGACATTGTGGGGTCTCTAGCAGAGATATTTGTATCATTTACAGTAATGGGTGCCCGAGAACTGGGCAGTGGCTAATGCTGTGCCTTTAGTTAAGAAGAGTGTAACGCGAACTTGCTGGAACCATAGATCTGTGAGTCTGACATGGGTGGTGGGTTGGTTGTTGGAGGAGGTGCTAAAAGATAGGAATTACATGCATTGGGAGATGCAAGGACTGATTAAGGGTATGATTTGGCGATGCTGGTGTTGGACTGGGGTGTACAAAGTTAAAAATCACACAACTCCAGTATATAGTCCAACAGGTTCAATTCATCAAGTGGTTGTCAGGAGCAGCGCTCTGAAAGCTAGTGCATCCAAATAAACCTGTTGGACTTTGACCTGGTGTTGTGTGATTTGTAACTTTGATTAAGGATAGTTATCAAGGTTTTGTGCATGGGAAATCTTCTCTCACAAACTTGATTAAGTTTGTTTGAGAATGTAACCATTGATGACGGCAGTATGTGACTTTAGAAAACCTTAACCTTAGAAAAGGTTTCACATGGTTGTTGACTAATTGGTGAAATTAGATCACATGGGATTCAGGGAGAGCTTGCCAAATGGATACACAATTGGCTTAACAGTAGGAGGCCAAGGATGGTAGTGGAGGGTTGTTTTTTTGGACTGGAGGCCTGTGGCCAGTGGTGTTCCGCAAGGATTGGTACTGAGTCCACTTTTGTTTGTAATTTATATAAACCAGTTGGATTTAGAAGGCATGCTGAATAAGTTTGCAGATGACATCAAAATTGGCGGTATAGTCGACAGTGAAGAAGGTTATCTCTGATTACAATGGGATCTTGACCAATTAAACTAATGGATTGAGGAGTGACAGGTGAAGTTTTATCTGGATAAATGTGAGATATTGCATTTTGGTAAAACAAACAAGGGCACAACTTTTACAGCTACAGATAGGACCCTGGTTAGTGTTCTGGATTAGTGGTGCTGGAAGAGCACAGCAGTTCAGGCAGCATCCAAGGAGCTTCGAAATCGACGTTTCGGGCAAAACCCATTCATCAGGAATAAAGGCAGTGAGCCTGAAGCGTGGAGAGATAAGCTAGATGAGGGTGGTGGTGGAGAGAAAGTAGCATAGAGTACAATGGGTGAGTGCGGGAGGGGATGAAGGTGATAGGACAGGGAGGAGAGGGTGGAGTGGATAGGTGGAAAAGGAGATAGGCAGGTAGGACAAGTCCGGACAAGTCATGGGGACAGTGCTGAGCTGGAAGTTTAGAACTAGGGTGAGGTGGGGGAAGGGGAAATGAGGAAACTGCTGGAGTCCACATTGATGCCCTGGGGTTGAAGTATTCCGAGGCGGAAGATGAGGCGTTCTTCCTACAGGCGTCTGGTGGTGAGGGAGCGGCGGTGAAGGAGGCCCAGGACCTCCATGTCCTCAGCAGAGTGGGAGGGGGAGTTGAAATGTTGAGCCACGGGGCGATTTGGTTGATTGGTGCGGGTGTCTCAGAGATGTTCCCTAAAGCGCAGGGGTGGGGAGGGAAATATATCCCTGGTGGTGGGGTCTGTTTGGAGGTGGCAGAAATGTCGGCGGATGATTTGGTTTATGCGAAGGTTGGTAGGGTGGAAGGTGAGCACCAGGGGCGTTCTGTCCTTGTTACGGTTGGAGGGGTGGGGGTCTGAGGGCGGAGGTGCGGGATGTGGACGAGAGAGAGACCAAAGTGTTCAGGTACATATTTATTTGAAAGTTGTATTACAAGTAGACAGTGTGCCTTCATTGCTCAGACCATTGAGTTTAGGAGTTTGGACATCATGTTGAGATTGTACAGGACGCTGATGAGAACACTTTTGGAGTGCTCTGTACAGTTCAGGTCACCCTGCTATAGGAATGATATTATTAAATTGGAGAGGGTTCAAAAAAGATTTACCAGTATGTTGCTGGGACTTGAGGGTTCGAGTTATATGGAGAGGCTGGACTTTTTTCAATGGAGCATAGGAGGCTGATTTTTAGAGGTCTATAAAATCACAATGGGCATAAATAAGGGTGTGTGAGTTGAAATGTAGGAGCCATATTTTTATGGTTAGATGAGAAAGATTTAAAAGGGACCTGAGGACAGCTTTTTTCACACAGATTTGCATATGGAATGAACTCCTCGAGAAAATGGTAGATGCAGGTACAGTTACAACGTTTAAAAGAGATTTGGACAGGTATGTGAATAGGAAAGATTTAGAGGAAAATGGGCCAAATATAGGCAGGCAGGACCAGTTTTGTTTGGGAAACTTGGCTGGCATGGATGAAAAGGACTGAAGGGTCTGTTTCTATGCTGTATGACTTTATGATTTAATCTGATTAAAATAAATGCACAAATTGTTACTGACCATTTCTTACAAACGTTTATACAGCAATAGGTCAAACTTTGCTTTTTAGCGTCCTCTGATTTAAACCTTCGCTTATGGTAAGGCTGAAAAGCACAGCCTTTTTTATGGTTTACAATTTATTTTAATTTTACAATATTATCTCAAATACGTTTATCTTATGGGACCTACAGGCTATAATTGCCTAATGTCATTTTAACCTTCAATTGTAAACCAAAAGCGCACCACAGTTCGATTGAACTTTCTGCCAAATTCTGTAAGACTTTTCATTTATTTAATGTTCTTTGATATTACAGTCGCTTAGAACGGGTAGTGCAAACCCCGTCTTACACTCACCGTGGTGCTTAGTATTTATCTAGCCTGCTTTTTACTGGTAGCACACAATGTCTTGCAACTAATGCCAACCCGTTATCCTATTCTGTGCGACCATAGCTCACATAAACTGTGGATTTGGCCAGTAATAAGTGTCCTTGGGAGAAAAATGCGCAAACCTCTTCCTGTTGGGTTTTAATTTTAAAGCATTCAAGCTCTAAGTACTCCCAGCTTTTAGTACGTTCCGTCCTTCTAATTTTGTATCTGTTCCCTTCGTGATCGAGTTTAAACGTTTAAATGCCCCCCCCACTCATAAATGTAGAAGTTAATTTTTGTAGTGTAACTTAACAATTTACTAATTTTTTTCACTAGCACAGAGATGTATTTCCGCGAGAAATGCTGTGATATCCTCAGGTTATTTAATAGTTTATGCTGGGACTTCCACTGGAATATAAACAGTTAACTTGTTTCTCATCCGTTCTAATTTCCATCATATTTATTAAGAGCTTTTCGAACTAAAAACTATGTCTCTTCCATAGTTGTGACTGTGTTAAGCTTTTTCCTAACAAAAAATACATTCCAACAGTAATAAACTGCCCCCATGGACTTGACATTAAAGATGACACCATCTTAAGTGAAAAACTAATGCAAGGAAGCGATGCTACCTGTACTTTCATCGAGTTGAATTTAACAATCTGAAGCACCTCTATGGTAACTTTAAAATATGGCCATGGCAAATTATCAATGTTTTCCCTTTTGAATGTGAGCTGAAGCACCAAACTAAGTGCCGTTCAAATGTCTTGTTACTATGAACAGAGGCTGTGGGCTGGCCAGTTGCTCCTCTTTTAAAGAGAATCTGCAGCATTTGTTGAAGTTTGCTCGATGCTGGGCTCTGTTATGCCAGTTTCACCCTGACTGGACCCCATCACTGCCCCCTCCCCTTCACGTGATCCAGAAGACATGCGCACAACCGGTCCATGAAAAAGCACATCTGCATTTTTCACTGACGTAAGTACGCTGTGTAGCACACATCGGATTGCCAGATTGCAAGTCTAAACTTGGCTGAAGGCCGGTAGTCAAACCGGGCTGTTTCATAGACTTTGTTATATTGCCTGCCTTCATTCTCCAAGTGTCCTAGGGAGCTTGGTACGAGCTCAGCTACTCTGGAGAGCGGAGTCAGTCAAGGAAAGAAATCTTAGGTTGCTTGGTGGTGGCTGATGGCATCCCGGTTTCTGCCAAGTCAGTAACTTCTGTAAGCTCCCCCCCCCCCAACACATTCCCCCCCCCCCCGTGGTTTCGAGAGAGTACAATTGATTGGTACGGATCGCCAGTGTGCACGGTCTATTGTTTGAAAGCTGCACTTAAACCCGTCCCAGAATGAAGATGAAAACGGTAAAGGCGACTCGTAATGTTTTACCGACCCTTTTGTTTATTTCAAATTGTCGGTTTTCTGCTGAAGCTCACTGCAGATCGTGTTGTAAATGAGTGGGATTGGACACTACAGCAGTCTCAGTCAGTTCACCCTTGTTTGACTGCTGAAAATGGACTGTACGGGAGGAATCGTTTGGGTTTTTTTTCGCGATTAGCTGTTTCTAACCCCTCATTCAGCAGATACTGTCCTCGTGCATTGGAAAGTGATATCGTTCCATTTCTTGTAATCGCTTATAGCGGAGTAACAAACCCCGTACAGAATAGTGTTCTTCGATTTAATCTGCACCTCGTGTGATTTGTGAGGGGAGTTTTAAAGATGCGGCGATCCAGTTAACCGAACGCTGGGAGCGAGACTGTATGGAAAGCAAGTTATATAATTATATAAAAAATAGAAACCAACCCGAAATGTGTGTGAGAAGGTGCAGACTTTCCAATACTTTCATTGTTGTAGAGACGCTTGTTTTTATTTGAGCGGCCGGTGTAATGTATTTGGGCTAAATGCCAACTGTCTGGGTCACACGCGTTTTATCCAAATAGATTTAGTGCTGCTGTCTGGGAATGAGCTGCTGAATGTTACTTCATATTGACTGTACGGAGCCTATTCCATTTCCTCCCCATGTATGCAAAGTTTTAATTTCCCTTTAGTTTTGACACTGAAATGCTGACGTTGAGCAACCAGCTGTGTGCGGTGTTTTTGTACTGTCTCGCCTTTTCGTAGCTCCTTCACTGAGAAATCTGGGATTGTCCAACAGGAATCTTGACAGCTCCTGGGAAACGCGCTCGGTTACGGAGCAGGAAATCGAGCACAGGTTATTAAAAAAAACCCAACCCGACTGGTGACGTTTGCACAGAGTTTGGTTTTGTGTCCCAGGGTCTGGGATCCCTAGGTTTGTGATGCCTGACCCAAATTTGGTGAAAAGGAGGATCCCACCAGAGAGCACACTGTCATTTGTCTTTAATTTTAAGGAGGTCAGATATCAGGAGCTGCAAAGCCCTGCCGATAGCTTGGGGTGATGGTGGGGAGTGGGTGGGGGGAAGGTCAGGGGGCTGCTGTTATTTCTCGGTGAATTGCTAATCCGCTCAATGCAAGAAGCGGGTCTTGCCACTTTGTTTCAAATGGGAAGCCGCGGATTTTATATCGAACTGTGCCCCTCCCCCCCTCACTTCCCTAGCAACATATACATGCCACTTGCACCAAAGTTTGGAGTGTGTGGTGCGCCCGTATCTTAAATCTCTAACATTTTACGTTCCAGGAGAGACCCACTACACACCAGCTTTCGCAGTAACTTTGATAACGTGACTTTTATCTACCTTTTGTTTCCACTTAGTTACTGTTCACTTCAGTGCCCCAGCTTCAGCTTCACTGGGTTAGGATAAAAGTTTGACCAACGTAGAAAAAAAAATCATGATTTAGGGGCTTTCAAATAAAACATCCTACATGTTCCAGTCCCTTTGTTTCGCAAAGTCACCAGATCTTTTTGCATTGACTTATATGAGAGCAATATCGCCAAACATAGTTAAATTTCAGCTGGAAATCTATCCGGCTATTAACATGTGCGGATAAAGTATAATGTCAGTGAGAAGGCTCGCCTTTTCCACCTCTTGCTGCTTCCTTTATAACAATAGTATCTTATTGGAAGTCATGGTCGGGTGGAAAACCCGATTTGCTTTAGCCTGAGGGCCAAGCTTTTGGCTTGGGGGAAGCTGAGACACTGACTCCAATGTTAACTCCAATGAAGTGGTGCAGGTCTCGCCGCCTTGAAAGCTTCCCCCTGCCCCCCCCCCCCCCCCCCGTGCTTGCTGGAACTCTC
The DNA here is from genome assembly GCF_004010195.1 of Chiloscyllium plagiosum. Lineage (NCBI taxonomy): Eukaryota > Metazoa > Chordata > Chondrichthyes > Orectolobiformes > Hemiscylliidae > Chiloscyllium > Chiloscyllium plagiosum. Next base: position 76,747,560 of record NC_057710.1, on the reverse strand, counting down.
TCGGTGCCGTCTGGGGGGAGTGTGGAGCTCGCTGCAGGTCGCTCTCAGGACATGGCCGGTGTCCCGCTGTGACCTCGCTCGCTTTGGAGCGGGGAGAGACCGCCCCCTGTCTTCCGAGACTCGGGGCTCACTCCAGGTGCAGTTTGCTCCTTATCCCATGGGCCACACTATCCCCACGCACTCTGTCCTCTTAACGTGCCCTCCCCTCCTGGTTCTTGTTCACTTTACACATTTCCTTTTTTTGCCCTAGAAAGACTTGCGTTTACATAATGCCTTTCATATCTCAGGAGGTTTCAAGAGCTTTGTAACAAATTATGTACTTTTGAAAGGGTAGTTACAGTGATAATGACGGAATATTGATTTGTACTTATTAGCTTCACTATCGCCCAGATTCTTTCTACCTGTTCTCCTTTTCTCGCTGGTCTCCCTCTCTCTCGCCATCGACAGCTCCTTTCCCGTTGCTTTCTTATTTTCCACCTCTTTCTGGTTTGCAATGCTCCCATTGCCATCTGTTTTCCTTTTTGCTTTCGTTATTTTCCTCAGATCCCCATTACTACTCATTCATGTGTTCTTCTGACACCTGTTTCTCTACACTTTGTTCTTATTCCTGCTTCTCTGCCTTGTTCATGTGCTGTTTACCCGCCATCTTCCACTGCTCGGACAGCTTCTTAGCAAATTCTTACATTTCAAAAACAAATTTAATGCGGAGAAAATCCCATCATCTCCACTTTTGATTTATACTCAGTAATTTCCTTTATTTGCTTTCATTCATTTATTTCCTACACCCACGCTTGTATTCTCTTTTCCTCATGTCTTACTTCTTTCCCCCTACCCTCTTCCTTTTTCTGCTCTCCTGCCTTCTTTCTAAAGCTTACCCACTCCTCTGCTTATCTTTTCCCCTCAACCCTGTCCTTTCTTTCCTCTTTTATCTGTTTCAGTCTCCCCTCCCTACCTCCAGTATTGGGAACATAGGAACACAGGAAATAGCACCAAGTGTAGGACATTCTGCCCTTTGAGCCTGCTCCACCATTTAATATGATCATGGCTGACCTTTCAACTCAGTGCCCAGTTCCTGCTTTTCCCCCACATCCTTTGTTCCCTTTAGCTTTAAGAACTGTATCTAACTCCTTCTTGAAAACATTCAGTGTTTTATCCTCAACCGCTTTTTGTGGTAGAGAATTCCACAGGCTGAAAATGTGTTGCTGGAAAAGTGCAGCAGGTCAGGCAGCATCCAAGGAGCAGGAGAATCGACGTTTCGGGCATGAGCCCATTCCTGAAGAAGGGCTCATGCCCGAAACATCGATTCTCCTGCTCCTTGGATGCTGCCTGACCTGCTGCGCTTTTCCAGCAACACATTTCAGCTATGATCTCCAGCATCTGCAGTCCTCAATTTCTCCTAGAATTCCACAGGCTCACCACTCTCTGGGTTAAGAAATTTATCCTGATCACAGTCCTAAGTAACCCACTGTATATCCTTATATTATGACCCCTTGTTCTAGTCTCCCTGGATATTGTGAATATCCTTTCTGCAGCTACCCTGTCTAGCCCTGTTGGAATTTTATAATTTCTATGACATTCCCACCCCCACCCCCATTATTCTAAACTCTAGTAAAGATAGTCCTAACCGATCCAATCTCTGTTCACATGTCAGCCTGGCCATCCCCAGTCTGGTAAATCTTTGCTGCACTCCCTCCATAGTCAGAGCATACTTCCTCAGAGGAGGAGACCAAAACTGTACACAATATTCCAGATGTGGTCTCAATTATGCCCTGCACAATTGCAGTAAGTTATCCTTGCCCCTGTGCTTGAATCCTCTCACAATGAAAGCCAGTGCACCACTTACTTCTTCATTGCTGCACCTGGAAGCTTATTTTCAGGGACTGGTGTTCAAGGACACCCAGCTCTCATTGCACCTCTCCCTTTCCCAATCTATTGTCATTCATATAATAACGTACCTTCCTGTTTTTGCTACAACAGCTGATCTGCCGTGCACTTGGCCATTCACTCAATTTGTCCAAATTATACTGAAGCATCTCTGCATCCTCCTCACAGTTCACCACCAGCAAATTTGACCCACCCTGACCCAGCTTAGTGTCATCTACAAATTTGAAGGTATTGCATTTAGTTTCCTCATTCAATTATTATTATATATTGTAATTGGAGTCATAGCACTGTTCCCTATGGTACCCCATCAGTCACTACCTGCCATTTGGTAAAAAACCTATTTATTCCTACCCTTTGTTTTCTGCCTGCCAAGCATTTCTCTTTTCATGTTAGCACACAATCCCTAAAATCATGTGATTTAATGTTACAGCTTATCTGTTACCTCCCAGCCATCTTCCATCTGCTAACGTTTACCCCTCACATACATCCCCAAATCTTCTCTGTAAGCCCCCAACCATTCTTAGTTCATCATCTTTCTTGCTACTGCAATTCCTCTGCAAGCTTGTTCTTCTATTCTATTCTCTTTAACTCTGCCTTCCTCCTCCTTCCTTCCCATTCACTCAATCCATCCCTCTTTGATCTCCTTCCTCACCTTTCCCAACTGTCCTGCCTTCCCACTTTCTCTCTCCCAGGCTTTCCTTGCCTGTTGGCCTCTCTCTCCATCCACTCTTGTCATCTTTATTCTCAATGTTTACATTTCCTTATCCTCCTCTCTCTATCATTTCCCTTCCTCCATCCTGTCCTTTAATTCGTTATCCCTTTACTTCATCACTTTGTCTTTCTGTTCTTTCATGCCGCCATGCCGCCTCAGGCTCAGTTACCCCCCAACCCCATTCTATATCTTTGTTTTTCAACTTTCCTTCCTTCCATCCTCCATGTATCTGTTCAGTTCCTCCACCCTTCCTCCTCACCTTTTCCCTCCTGTTACCTCCACATTATTTCCTTTTCTTTTTCTCTCTCCTTTTCCAAGTAGGAATATTAAGACTCCGCCAACTCTAATTGGTGGTCGCGGCCACAGTGGATTGCTATGAAAATTGGGCGTCAGTGCAGCAGCAAATGAAAGTTAGCTTGTGACGGTTCAGCTTTTCCACATGGTGGCCTCAAATAAATGGAACCTCTCTCCATACGTGCAGTCTCACTCTGTGCATGCGGGGACTGTCATTCCCCACACAATCTTCCTCTCTCCACATGAAGACTCACTCTCCGCGTGGAGTCTCAAGGTCCACATGCACTCTTATTGTCTACACAGGGTTTGTCTCACTCTCCACACAGAGTCTGTCTCACTCTCCACATGGAGTCTCTCTCCACACGGAGTCTTACTGTGCACACGGAGATTCACTGTGTGCAGGGAGAATCACTCTCCACATGGAGTTTCATGCTTTGTTGGAAACATTGTCGGTACTGAGTCTCCACAAAAGAGGCTCATTCTTTAAGTGGAGTCTCACACTTCAATTTCATACCGAAGTCTGTGGTGACGCAGGTTTGTGCGAAAGAGAAATGACTTCAGAAAAGCATTGAACTACCAATTAATGATTAAAAAGAAACTCGGTTTGAAAGACCCCAGTGCTCCCAGAGCCGGATGTTTTGTTTTGCTGAGACTGATTCTTGAAAGTTAGTAAAGACATCACAGGAGTTTGAGCTAATCGGCTGCAGTTTCTTAATTGCGTTATTTCGTGCGAGAAAGCGGACATGAAGATGTCAACAATCCCTGGAATTGAAAGGGGGTGAGGAGTATGTGTTTCCCTCTGCATCTACCTCACGGGTTGAGCCTTTCAAAGTTCTACAGCCCGTACCGTTGCAAAGTTGCATGGTCAGTAAGCCGGAATTTATTTCCGTTGCAAAACAGAAAAACATTTGTGAAACGCGACGGTTTCGCTGCTAGGATTGCCATTACAAAGACTGAAGGCCGGTGGACAATGGCATCTTTAACTAAAACGTGTTGTTCCCTTTTTGCAGGCATACGGATGACTGAGTTGGAATAAACGGCCAATGAGTGTGGGTGCTGCAGGTTGTGCCGCTGTGCTGCTGGCTGTGGGCGCAGGGATGAGTGGCGAGCCGGCCTGTTGCCCGAACGGCTGGGCCCTGCGGTGCTGAGGCGCTCCGAAACGCGCCGGGGGGCTCCGCCCGCCCAATGGGCTTGGTACGGTGCGCTTCAGGAGCCCACCAAACTGTCTAGCGCAAAGGTAGCCACGAACAGCTTGAGGTTCACTAAATTATGGAAATTTTGTGGAAGACAGTGACTTGGATTTTGAGCCTGGCCATGGCTGCTTCGGAGTTTGACAGTGACACAAGGCTTTCTTACAGTTCTCAAGGTAGGACCATCCTGGTATGACTCACATACACTGCAGCCACATCACCGACACGTTCACACTGAAATAAGCACATCTTATTGGCACAAGCTCACGCTTAGTTGTTACAACTGTCTGTCATTTATTTTAAGAAAACATCTTCATTTCTCTCTGATTGCAACATCAGAATTTAGGTATTAAGACAATTCTGTAAAATATGTGGGTATACATTTAATGGTGATTTGATGCAATCTGTTCTGGGGGGTGGGGGGGGGGGGGTGGGGGGAAGACTGGCAACAACTAATTTGCTCCAAGCAGAACGAGGTCCAGAACGGATTATTTAATTCGTGTTTCATTGGACTTTGCATCTAGTAACAACATCCTTTCTGTGCACTCGGAACGACAAACGTGTGTCTCTGTTTTGTCAATGCAAAATGGCAGGAGGATTGTGAGGCATGGTACTGCTTACATTTGCTGCATTAGTCTGCTGCCTAAAAGTCTCTATCCTTCCAAACCTGCTGCATGTAACATTGTCCCATTGATTATATGAAACATTAACTGATCAAGTACTAGCCCAGGCCATGTCGTTACTTCAACTTAATATAACTGAAATACTTACTGTTTCCATTCAATGGGATGATTATGCTCAGTGTTTCAGTCGTACAGCACTTTGTCACGTCCTGTTTCTTTCCTTTCACGCCTATTTCCTGGGTCTATCCGACTTACGGTTTCACAGAGGAGTTCCTTTCTTACCTTGAACATTATCAACTAACGGTTCCTGCCCGAGTGGACCATAACGGAGATTTCCTGAAGGTCAGTGGGAGAAGCTGCAGACACTCAAGGCGGAAGAGGAGTTCGGATGTGACACCTCATGAACCAACTGAATCTAAATTATTTTACAGACTCTCCGCCTATGGAAAGCACTTTCACTTAAACTTGAGTTTAAACACCAAATTAATCTCCAGACATTTTACGGTAGAATATTGGGGGAATGATGGTCCTGAGTGGAAACACGATTTCATTGATAATTGCCATTACGTGGGATATGTACTCCATGAACACAACACTACAAAAGTGGCTTTAAGTAACTGCAATGGTCTGGTGAGTAGAACAGTAAACTTACTTTTCAAGTTGGAGATGTTGCTTTCTTCAGTCGCTTGCATTGTTCTCAAGTACAGAAACGTGAACTGAGCTCAGGGAACCGTTGCAGGAATCGAAGCATAAACAGCTGCCTGCTGTATGTTGCACATGGCTAATTTGCATATGATCCGCCGCAGTGGGAAGGGTAGCCAGATCTTAAAGAGGCAGGTCCCTTTCTGTGGCCTCTGCAGACCGAATGTTGTTCAGAAGCACGTACGAACATCAAACTTCCTGTGCAGCATAGCAAAGTGCAGAATTCTGACAAAGATCCGTGTTTCTTGGCGATGTAATAAAAGCTGCATTGGTTGGTAAGGGTGAATAGCTGTTTCTTCAGTGCTTACAAATGATGAATAGTTTATCATAAGGATTCCCCCAATGTAATGGAACAGTACGTTTCTGGTAACTTACAGGGAGGATAAACGAGATTTTCCTGCTTGCATGAACACTCAAATATGTTACAGTATCCATAGGTTTTAAATAAACAACAGTGGCACATTTAATGTGGATTCAAATCATACTTACAAATGCCTGGATAGTATGTTTATTTTGAAGTAATAAAATGCATTGAAGTCAGCCTGGATTAAATTTTTGGAAGAAAGCTGGGTAACAAATGTAGGAATGATAACTAATGCTTTACTAGCAACTCTTCAGCAATAAAGGCCCAACTGTTTAAATATCTAGGTGAATGGGAAAACAAAATCACATTAAGAAGTAAGGTTACTAATATATCTTTCAATTGACAGTAAATTTAACTATTTCTGATTTTTTTTGGATAATGTGTATTCTCAGTTGCTCGTTACATTTAATTATTCATATTCTTCTTACAATTTATCCTACAATATGAGTTAATGTAAGTTGAAACATTCATTATGCACAAACCAGATGTATCTGTACCACAGTATAGAAATAAGTTGTTTCAGATTATTTCCTAAAACTTCTAAAGTTCTTACTTGCATTAATAATCTGTTCTGTTCTCTAAAGCATGGGGTGATTGTAACAGAAGAAGATCAGTACTTCATAGAGCCATTGCAGGATATATCTGAAGACAATACTAGTGAGTCCACGTATACAGAAGGACACCCTCATGTTGTTTACAAGCGTTCCTCCATTCGGCAGCGGCATCAAATGAACATGTCAAACTGCGGAGTTCCAGGTAACTTACTTATATCATATTGGATAATATAAAGGGGCAGTTTTTTCCTCTTTTAAGAAAATATGTAGTATTTAACTGTGTGTATAAATATTATCTGAACTCAAATTACTGAAAAACACACAGAAAGACTGAAAACGTTAGCACAGCAGTTAATTTTTAAACTTAATATGGCATTGAATTTTACATTTTGATTTATAACACAGAATCACGATAATATTAAATTGAATAGTTGTAGCAAAAAACAATTTTATTCATGAAAAATGTTCATCTTCAGAACTGGACAATCCTCAAAATACAATTCGCATTTAGCAGTTAACAGTTTCTCCACCAATATAGTTTCAGCTACAGCTCTCGTCTTGGGTTAAAAACTAATTTGTTCAAACCCTACTCTAGAGGCATTCGCACAGAATCTATATTTGTACTTCAGTGCAGTAATGAGGAAGTGCTGAGTTTCAGGGATGTAGTCTTTTGGATAAAATGTTAAATTGAGGCCCCTTTGCTGTTTGAGCTGATGTGAGATATTCCAATGTCTTATTTTGAAGAACAGTGGAAACCTGACTGGTGTCCAAGCCAATATTTATCCTTCCACAAACGTCTCGAAAACAGACTATCTGGTTATTACCATATTACTGTTCATGAAATTTTGCTCAACATAATTTTGGAGTCTGCCACTTTTCTTTAACTATGATAGTGGCTTTACTTCAAAATTATTTCATTGGCGGTAAAATGCTTTGGGGCAACTTGGTATTGTGAAAGACACTAGATAAACACAAGTTTTATTAAGTCAATGACTTTAACTCAGCAGCATCTAGATGACTGCAAGAGTTATCTTTTATTGTTCTTTGTATTTGCATCTTTTTGTCGATTATTAAAGAAGTGCTATTGTTATGACATGGGGTTAAACTCCCTCTGCTAATTTAAACCTGGAATACAGAAATGATTTAACCCATGCTGTAATGTGTTAAAATTCAAGACCAAAGAACTATCCCAGAAGTCACTATTTAAAGTAAAAATTACCAATTTTAATTTTTTACAGTTTAACAGAGAACAATTAACTAACAGCTATTTAGATTAGATTCCCTACAGTATGGAAACAGGCCCTTCAGCCCAACAAGTCCATACCAACCCTCCAAAGAGTAAGCCACCAAGACCCATTCCCCAACCCTATATTTACCCCTGACTAATGCACCTAACACTATGGACAATTTAGTATGGCCAATTCACCTTATCTACACATCTTTGGATTGTGGGAGGAAACCCACACAGATTTAGGGAGGATGTGCAAACTCCACACGGGCAGTCACCCAAGGCAGGGATTGAACCTAGCACTGTGAGCTATCATGCCATCCACTAAACCTTTATCTGAACCTATCCTTTACCTTCCCCTCTACGATACCAGTGCAATAAAAAACCCCAAATAAGATTTACAGAAAAATTCAAATTTCAAAAGCAGCCAGCTGTCGAATCTTCTCTGTGTATCCTCCTCTGTAGACTTGCTGTCCAGCTCGGTGTTGAGATTTTTTTTCCTGTGCACTCTGCTGCTGTAGACAGGTACCTCTCAGACAATTCTCACTAGCAGCCTACATCTGTTGGTCTTTTGGCAGTTCTCCTTCAACTGTTCAATTTTATCCCTATTTTATATCCCAAAGCATTGAATAGTTTCATTGGTGTTAATATTGTCAAAATACTAAATACTAATACTAAATTCAAGCTTGATTGGAGTTTGGTATTTTGGCATAATTTAATCTGTTTGGCTGAATTTGAATTTGTTTCTTTTTGTCTCCAGACAACCCAGCTAATGTTTGACCAAATGTTACATTGTTACCTTGTTCAGAACACTTGGTGCTGTATCAGGTAGTTCTGCTAGCTTTTAACTCTCTTAAAGGTACAGTACCTCTTCATAACACCTCCCCCCTTAAGAAAAAAAAGAATCATCATAATGAAGAGATGGCTTCATTTTTTTCTATTCTTTAAACATATTAGCATACCATACAGATAATCTTATTCTAAGTTCACCTTAACTTCTTCCCATATATTATATATATATATAAAACATTGGATAAATACAAATATCATCTAAACATTATCAGTTAAATCCATGATAACACATCTGCAATTACAGTCTGATGTGGGGCTGTATGTATGATTTTTAAATTAAAAGTCTGTAACATAAGACTCCAACAAAATAGTCTCATGTTCTTGTCTTTAAAGCGTTCTAAGAATGTAAGTGGACTGTGATCCATGTACATAATCATCTCCGACACATTGTTCATGACATAGACATTAAAATGTTGTATAGCCAGTACCAAACTTTTTCGATTGTGGAGTATTTCCTCTGGTGGATGTTCAGTTTCTCTGAAAAGCAACCAACTGGCAGGTCAATCCCATCCTCATCTTCCTGTAGCAGTACAGCTCCAACTCTTGCGTTATTAACATCGATGGTGACTTTAAAAGGTTTTGAAAAGCTTGGTGTAGCTAAAACTGGTTTAGTGGTTAACGTTGATTTCAAATGATCGAATGCCTCCTGGCATGGTTCTGTCCACCAAAACGTTGTGTTCTTCTTCAGCAAATCGGTTAACAGTGCCACTACACGCTGAAGTTTGGAACACATTTCTGATAGAATCAGCTGAGTCCTAAGAAGTGGAGCATCTCTTTCTTCGAGGATGGTCATGGAAATTTCTTGATGGCCTTAGTTTTTGCGTTCCCTGGGGTCAACCTTCCATGACTGATATTATGTTCCAAGAATATCACCTCTGCTTTCGCGAATTCAGTTTTATTTAAGTTTGTTACCAGTTTTGCTTCTCGTAGTTGTTCAAACAGCTCTGCCAATTGTACCATCTGATCTTTCCAGGACTTACTACAGATCATGACATAGTCAAAATAGACTGCACAGTTTGTTTACCCAGCCACAACTCTGTTCATGAGTCTTTGGAATGTGGCGGGTGCGTTCTTCATTCCAAAGGGCATCACTTTAAATTGATATAGCCCATTTGGGGTTACAAACGTAGAAGTTTCTTTCACCAGCTCTGATAAAGAGACCTGCCAGTAACCATGCATTAATTCCAAATCGGTGATGTAACTGATTTGTCGACTTTCTCGATACAGTCCTCCAGTCTAGGAATTGGATATGAGTCTGATTTTGTAATGGCGGTGACTTTCCGATAATCCACAGAAAATCATTGAGTTCCGTCTGATTTGGGAACTAAGATAGTCAACGAACTCCACTCGCTCTGGCTTGGTTTGATGATGTCCTCAGCAAGCATGGCCTCCAGCTCCATCTGGACCCGTCTGGCTTTGAAAGGACTAAGCCGATAGGGGTGTTGTTTTATCGGAGCAGTATTTCCTACATCTACTTCATGTACGATAGCATTACTCCTCCCATCTGATTCTTACATATGTCCTTACATATGTAACAAACCTTTCAACTCTGTTCTATGCTCATGAGACAGATAGCTGAATCTATTCCACTCCTCAAGAACCTCTTTATTTTTTAATCTATTTTGAGACATATCAAAATCCACATCATCTGGATTTGATTCCTCACTCTGTGGGGCAGTAATTAACACTTGTTTCTCCAGTTCCTTCTCTCCAGCATAATATGGTATCAACATGCTCACGTGACATACATGATACCTTATTTTTCCTATCTGGCATTTTTACTAGATAGTTCACCTGACTCAACTTTTTCTCAATTTGATAGGGACCACTAAATCTAACTTTGAAGGGATCTCCTATTGCTGGTGATAGTACTAACATGTCATCCTTCGGGAAAACGTCCGAGTCTCAAAAGCTTTTATCTGCCACCTGCTTCATTCTACACTGTGCCCTCTTTAAGTGCTGGTTAGCTAATCCATCCACTCGGTTTAGTCTCTCCCTCACCTCCGATACATAATCTAAGTGTGAGATCTCTGACTTTCGTCCTGTCAATTTTTCTTTAATTAATTTCAAAGGGCCTCTCACTTCATGCCCGAATATTAACTCCAACGGATTGAACTAAGTAAATTCATTTGGGGCATCTCTAATGGTAAACAATATGAATGGGATACCTTATCCCAATCATTCAGGTAATCCTGACACTATGCTCTCAACATTGTCTTCAAGGGCTGATGCCACCTTTCTAAAGTTCCCTGGGATTCAGTGCTGTATACCTAAGCTATCCATAACCTCCTTAAACAGCCTACCATTAAAATTTGACCTTTGGTCTGACTGAATCTCTCTGGGTAGCCCATACCGTGTGAAGAAAGTTATTAACTCCTCCCCCACCTTTTTTGCCTTGATACTCCAAAATGGAATTGCCTCTGGAAATCTGGGAGACACATCCATTATGGTTAACAAGTACTGGTTCCCAGTTTTAGTTCTCGGGAGGGACCTACACAGTCAATTATAACCCACGTGAAGGGTTCTTCAAATGGGGGAATTGACAACAAAAATGCTGGTTTTATTACTGCCTGTGGCTTACCTACCATTTGGCATGTATGACAAGTATGACAAAAGTTAACCACATCCTTGTGCATTCCAGGCCAATAAAAATGTTCTTGTAGCTTAGCCTGAGTCTTTCGTACCCCTAGGTAACCTCCTATAAGTAGTTCATGTGCTACCCATAACCCCTCCTGTCTGTATGCTTCTGGCAACACAATCTGGTGCACTTCAGCCCATTTCTCCTCTGCACTAACCTGCCGTGGTCTCCATTTCCATCTTAGGATTCTACCCTTCAGTAATAACCCCCCAGGATATTCTCTGCCTTCTTTTCGGAGTACACATCCACATACATATCTTTTATCATCTTGTCTTGCTGTTGCAAGTCCCTTAGCCTTTCAGGACTAACACTTCTGTCTGACCCTCTGCCTGTTCAGGTTTTTCCTGCACCATTACATCAAACAGGGTATCCGCTAACTGAACCTCAACTCCTTCGTCTTTCTTTTTACTTTTCGCTTCATGCTGTGACTTATGCTAGTGGGATCTGGTGACTATACAGTTTGGGAAAGTACCAGGATATTTCTGTTTTAACTCCTCAGTTTCTTGGTCTTCCTTGGGCTTCTCCACAACAAGGGGTGTCACTCCCACCTTGGATCCTGCCAAATCATTCCCAAGAACAAACTGAATTCCTGGATCTGACACTCTATCAATCACTCCCACTGTAACTTCCCCAGACTTGAGTTGGCACTCCAACCTGATTTTACATAGGAAAACATTAAATTTCTGTCCATCTATCCCACAAATTACCACACTCTCTAGTAACAGATCAGAAAGAGTGCATTTTTGCTCATCTCTCACTATCAGCGACTGGTTAAATCCTGTATCTCTCAAAATAATAACGTCTTGTCCTTCTCCCCCTGTTCTTTCTGAGTAAACTTTACCCACAGAGGCAAATTCTTTGTAGAGATCAGGTACTAACTCCATACCCAGACTCTGCCTCGGCCGTGCACTCTCCTGCAGCTCCTCGGCTCATCTTGGGGTCTTTTTTATTACCTTCACTAATGTCACTGGCTTAGCTTCTTTTAACACATCTTTTGCCATAGTGCCTTTCTTTAATGACTAGCACTGCAACTTTACGTGTCCCAGTTTACCACAGTGGATACACCTGAAGCCTTTCACCTCCTTTTCACCCTCTGGGTTTCTTTTTTATCCTGTGGTAAACTCTTACCAGTGTTCTCTACTCTTGGTTTCGGAGTGAAGGATCTCCCCTTCTCCCAACTTCTGTCCCTCACTGGACGAAATTCTGGCCTGACGCTTGTCTTATGCACCAACATGTATTCATCTGCTAATTCTACTGCCCTTCCCACTTCCTGAGCTTTCTGTTGCTCCACGTGAATTCTTACCATCTCTGAAAGTGAGTTTTTAAACTCCTCCTGCAGAGTAATCCCTCATAGAGTCTCAAAGGTCCTATCTATGTTTAAAGCATGCTCCCATCTATCAAAATGGCTATGTTTAATTCTTTTGAATTCAACATACGTCTGACCTGGCTCATTGTCTATGTTTCTGAACCCCTGTCTATATGCTTCTGGTACCAATTCATAAGCACTTAAAATAGCCTGTTTAACCTCTTGACCCCCTCATCTGACAGTGTGGCAAATACCTCACTAGCTCTGCCTCCCAGTTAGTTTGAACTAGCATTGCCCATAAATCCTCAGACCACTCCATCTGTCTGGCCAATTTTTCAAATGAAATAAATAAAGCTTCAACATCTTTCTCATCAAAATGTGGCAGAGTTTTGACATATTTGAGTATATCACTACCTTCTGTTTTAATCTCCATCCTGTTAACTTGACTTTGCTGACTAATTTGCAACTTCTCAAGTTCAAATTCTCTCGCTTTTTGCTCAGCTAAGAACCTTCTCTCTCCTTTTTCCCTTTCTTCTCTCTGTCTTTGCTCAGCTCCCTTTCTCTTCCCTCTCTCTCTCTCTTTGTTTATCTTCTAACTCCATTTTCCTCAACTGTAATTTAAGTTTTTCTACCTCTGCTCCACTTGTCAGTTTTTTCTGACACACCTAAGTAACGTCCTTACAATTTCAGCTTTACTTTTGTCTTTGGTTAAACCCAAATCTAACTGATATGCTAATTCTAAGAGTATGGCCTTTTTCTTTCCTTCCTCAAAATTTCTTGGCAAATTTGAGAATTATTTTCAAATCACAGAACCTTTTTAACAATTTTAAGAGCCATTTCACTCCTTTTAATTTAATCAATCATAAGTCACCAAAATTAAACAAATTGTCTCACCTATGTTTTATTTAAAGGTCAAGGACACTAACCTGTAAGTGTTTAAATCTGCTGGGAATTTTCATACCTCCAAATCTATTCAAATCTGTCTAAACCAGTTCAAGTCCCAAATCCAAGACCCAAACTGTTCAAATCACGATCAAAAGCCCCCAAAGTCTTCAAATCCTGGATGAGCCCCCAAACTGCTATGACACGGGGTAAACACCCCCTCCCCCGCTAACTTAAACCTGCAACACAGAAATGATTTAACCCGTGCTGTAAAATTTGAGAGGCAAAGAAGGGAACCATGTCTCACAAACTTGATTGAGTATTTTTGAAGAAGGAACAAAAAGGATTGATGAGGACTGAGCAGTAGATGTGATCTGTATTGACTTCAGTAAGGCATTCGACAAGGTTCCCTATGGGAGACTGGTTAGCAAGGTTAGATCTCATGGAATACAGGGAGAATTAGCCATTTGGATACAGAACTGTCTCAAAGGTAGAAGACAGAGGGTGGTAGTGGAAGGTTGTTTTTCAGACTGGAGGCCTGTGACCAGTGGAGTGCCACAAGGATTGGTGCTGGGTCCACTCCTTTCATCATTTATATAAATGATTTGGACATGAGCATAAGAGGTATAGTTAGTAAGTTTGCAGATGATACCAAAATTGGAGTGGACAGCGAAGAAGGTTACCTTAGATTGCACCAGGATCTTGATCAATGGGCTGAGAAGTAGCAGATGGAGTTTAATTCAGATAAATGTGAGGTGCTGCATTTTCAGAATCCAAATCTTAGCAGGACTTATACACTTAATGGTAAAGTCCTAGGCAGTGTTGCTGAACAAAGAGACCTTGGAGTGCAGGTTCATAGCTCCTTGAAAGTGGAGTCACAGCTAGATAGGATAGTGAAGAAGGCGTTTGGTATGCTTTCCTTTATTGGTCAGAGTATTGAGTACAGGAGTTGAGAGTCATGTTGCAGCTGTACAGGCCATTGGTTAGGCCACTGTTGGAATATTGCGTGCAATTCTGGTCTCCTTCCTATCGGAAAGATGTTGTGAAATGTGAAAGGGTTCAGAAAAGATTTACAAGGATGTTGCCAGGGTTGGAGGATTTGAGCTA
>NC_057710.1:76720977-76732439 GCF_004010195.1 Chiloscyllium plagiosum | reverse complement strand
TACCCAGAGAGTGGTGGGGGCATGGAATGCGCTGCCTGTGGGAGTGGCAGAGTCAGAATCATTGGCGAACTTTAAGTGGCAATTGGATAGGTACATGGATGGGTGCTTAAGCTAGGACAAACGTTCGGCACAACATCGTGGGCCGAAGGGCCTGTTCTGTGCTGTATTGTTCTATGTTCTATAAAACCATGAGGGGTATGGATAGGGTAAATAGACAAAGTCTCTTCCCTGGGGTGGGTGAGTCCAGAACTAGAGGGCATAGGTTTAGGTGAGAGGGAAAAGATATAAAAGAGATCTAAGGGGCAACCTTTTCACGCAGAGGATGGTACGTGTGTGGAATGGGCTGCCAGACGAAGTGGTGGAGGCTGGTACAATTACAACATGGGTAATAGGAAGGGTTTGGAGGGATTTGGGCCGGGTGCTGGCAGGTGGGTTAGTTTCCGTGCTCTACATTTCTATGACTCTATGACTCTATAACTAGCCCAAAAGTCACTATTTAAAGTAAAAATTAACAGCTTTAATTTTTTAAAGCCTAACAGAGAATAATTAACTTACAACTATTTACAACTCATTTTTCTAAACCTATCCTTTACCTTCCTCTCTACAATACTAGTGCGATAAAACCCCCCCATTAAGATTTACAGAAAAATTCAAATTTTGAAACCAGCCAGCTGTCGAATCTTCGCTGTGTATCTTCCTCTGTAGATTTGCTTTCCAGCTCGGTGTTGATTTTTTTTCCTGTGCAAACTCTTTCTCCCCACAGGTACCTCTCAGAGAGTTCTCACTAGCAGCCTACATCTGTTGGTCTTTTGGCAGTTCTCCTCCAACTGTTCAATTTTTTTCCTGTTTTATACCCAAAGCATTGGATTGTTTCTTTGGTGTTAATATTGTCAAAATACTAAATTCAAACTCGATTGGAGCTTGGTACTTTGAGGCGTAATTTAAACTGATTGGCTGAATTTGAATTTGCTTTTTCTGTCTCTAGGCAACCTAGCTAAATGTTACATTGTTACCTTGTTCAAACACTTAGCGCTGCATCAGGTAGTTCTGCTAGCTTTTAACTCTCTTAAAGGTACAGTACCCCTTACTTAGCACTGCATCAGGTAGTTCTGCTAGCTTTTAACTCTCTTAAAGGTACAGTACCCCTTACTTAGCGCTGCATAGGTAGTTCTGCTAGCTTTTAACTCTCTTAAAGGTACAGTACCCCTTACACCTTCATAACGTTATTTACTATTAAATATATAAGAAAATTCTAAATAGAACTGCACGAACGTTTAAATGATGTTATGTGGAAGTTCATGTTTTTCATTTTTTTAGTACTAATTTAATCTTTGGAGAGGTATAATTATCGATTTTCATAGAAAAGTTCCTTTATAATATGGTAAGGTGTAACACAGCATTAATGCTCAGGTCGGGTTTGCAGACTGGGAGAAGGGTTGCAGGTTCACAATACATTTACCCTACTACATCCAATTTCAGATTAATTATTTGGTAGAGTGGCAGAATGAAAGCCAAGTTGGCAGGCAAGGGGAGATAACTTCTTAGTTGTTGATTAAAGAATAGCCCTAATGTAAAGTTTGCAATAGGACATTTTCCCTTTTTTTTTTGCTTATGTGAATCTAACAGGGATCATAAAATATAAATAAATCTGGTATACACTGATGGACTGCCTTTTTAACTAAAAGAAAATTCGAATTAATGAAATAATTCATTTTATTTACACTTGCCTAATTATAACATAAATAATACAAATGTTGGAAATGTACACAAAACTAGTGGAATTATAAAATTGGTTAGTCAGCTCCAAAAATGTTCATACATTTAATAGGTTAATATTGAACTCCATCACAACACAACCTGATGAAGAAACTCGTCTAACATGTTCACCCCTCTTTTAGGTGATTGTTAGTCACAGTATTTATTGATCCAATTATGTAATTGTATAGAATGAAGAAAACCAACAAACTTGCCAAGAAATGCATAACTTCAGGTTGTCCTAAAGTGTTTTGTGGTCAATCAAGTACTTTAAGTACAGTTACCTGTGTAACAGAGGAAGTTGTAGGAGCCAATTTGTTTGCTGCAAAATAACTTGGCCAGAAATGAGATAAATAACCAGATAATCTGTGTTAGTATTGTTGATTGGGATAAATGTTTGTCACATGCACATGATGTATTGTAGGAGTAGCATTGGCAAAGTGGACTTTGAATGAGTTCTTTCCCTCTGTAAATTAGGAGTTGTCACTTGACACGGAAAGGTTTAAAAAAATTAGATATTTTAAAACAAATGTAATTGAGTGCAAGAGTTTGAATCTTTATATTTGAGTTTATAAGATGTCTAAGAAATCCAGTGCATCAGGAATACTGTATTGTGGTCTAGATATTGCACTTCACGAAAGATGTATTAGCTTTGGAAGAGAGCAGCACAAATTAACCCCGACGCCACTTCAGTTTTCTGACACTTCTATAGGGCACTGCTATTTTCAAAGCATAGCAACCCATCCACCTCCAATTAACAACTTGTTTTATAATTTGAGATAAAGACTAGCGTATCTTACATGCATGCTGTGTCAATATGGCTCGAAGAAACATATAAGTTAATACAGCAATCATTTTCTTTTTCTTTGTTTTTGGGTTGAGAGCATTACTGGCAAGGCCGCCTTTTTGATCGCCTCAGTCCATGTTGGGTAGGTACACCCATTATGTTTTTATCTGCAGTGGTTTGATACAACTGAATACCTCTCTATGGTATTTCAGAGGTCAGATAAGAGTCAACCACATTGCTGTTTACTTGGAGGCACACGTAGGCCAGACTAGATTAGGATGGCAATTTTTCACCTCTGAAGGGCATTACTGAGACATGGACAATCTTACAGCCATCGGTCAGTCAGACCTCTGCAGCTGACTTGATTTGGTCCTGATTCTGACTCAGTGTCACGTGTTTTGAATTATTATCTATGCATTGTGCACCAGGATGCAGGGAGCAGGGTAAACTTAGTTCCAAGTAGGAGCTTATCAAAAAGAAGCTAAAGGAACTCAAAACACTGACTTTTTTTTAGTCAATCTTTGAACTGAACCAAGATCTAAAAGAAGTCAGGTTTTGAGAAATAAGGAGAGGAAAAATACCTGCATTTACTTTCTCTTCCTTCATAAAGGCCTTCTGCCACTGCATTGGGCACTACTAATATTGCCATACCTCTCCTGACCAAAATTGACTGAGGCACTAGTGGTGGCAGGAAAACTAGTGAGGGTTGGACAGGTGTGGGATGTTTCTATCATTTGTATGCTGCTGGATAGTGAGGGCCTGGCTTTCTGCCCAATCAATGAGGCTGGGTCGGGTTGGGGTTGGGGGGTGGTGGTCGGTGGGGGAGGTGGAATTTAGTTTACAGTGGGATTGGAGAGATGGGCCTCCCTGTCCAATTTGCCTTGATGTTTCTCCATAGCTGTACTATGGAGAAACATAAGAATTTCAAGATGAGATGAGATGAAACCCAAGTCCATAATTGTTGCTACATGTAAGAACATAAAGCATAAAACAAATGAAATTTAGTCCATCAAATGCATTCCTTTCACAGTTTGCAAGAGTTTGAATTTTTATATTTGAGTTTATAAGATGTCTAAGAAATCCAGTGCATCAGGAATACTGTATTGAGGTCTAGATATTGCACTTCATGAAAGATGTATTAGCTTTGGAGGAGAGCAGCATTTCACAGTGTAAAATGTCTCTACTGGGGGTTCTGCCCAATGTATTTGATTTACTGATGAAATATCTGGAAAAACTTCTGTCTCCTTCAAAATTAAATCAAGCATGAATGCAGAATACCTGAGTAATATTAGAGCAGTTCCATGGACTCAGCTTCATGGGATTTCTTATGTCGTACATTGCACCATGCTTTTCTTTGTCTACACTTACTCTATAGCCATCAGTCTTTTTCCTAATTCAATACTTATCTTTTTGTAAAATTATAAGCTCAACATTATTTCCTATATTTAATACATAGGCTAAAACATTTTAAAAAAAATAATTCTACCTTTGACATTCCTTTGTAGTTCCATCACATAATCAGTTAAGAAGAGTAATTGGCATATTGATGTTGACTCTGCTGAGCATGCATTGGGAGAAGCATTATTTTACATAGTTTCTAAGCTTTGACTGAGTTTAATATTAAGGATCCTGTTTGCTATGGCTATTTTTGGGCCTGGGTTATTGTAGCTTGTAAAGTACAGTGAGAAGAAAGTACTGGGAGAAGATTGTAAACTTGCAAGTCTATTCAAACTTCCTTGGGAGGTAGTCTGGATCTGTCTGGGATGTGTGTGAGTTTCCATGAAAAATCTTTCAGACTGCCTGGTGCTTCGCAAGTACCAGGTAGGGTCTTTGCATCAGTTGGTGTAACTAACCTATGTTTCACAAATTTTTCACACACAATTTTTGGTTGAGGATGGTTGTTCTTTGTTACAGTGTGAGAGGGGATCAGGGGCGATTGCAAGAAGTGGAATACTGCATACAGTTTCCTAACAGTGACTTAGTTATGAGTCTTGCTGTTTGTTTTCACATTGTGTGCATCAGTTTATAAAAGACCAACAGATTTCCTCTCTTTATTCTAGTTATTATGGCTAATATTATCTACCTGCCCTTGCACTGTCAAGGAAATATCTATTTTCAGGCAAAATCTCATTTTGTTTCCCTAAATCTTCTTACATTGTATCTATAACTCCATTCCTTGTTTTTAATCAATCACCTCATGCCTCTTGGCATTGAGTTGCTTTTGACACTTACCTGCTCTTTCAATGAGTCGAGAGTGTGGTGCTGGAAAATAACAGTAGGTCAGCACCCTGCTCCTCGGATGCTGCCTGACCTGCTGTGCTTTTTCAGCACCACACTCTCAACTCTAATCTCCAGCATCTGCAGTCCTCACTTTCGCCTATTTGATTATCTATGAACTTGGCTATGCTTTTCCACTTACAGTCCATGTCGATTTTCACAATCCACTTTTTTTTTGTGGCATCAGTAAGTGTTGATATTGCCCTTTTAGAGTAAACCCATTTTAGTTTAAACCTTCCCCAACCACATTCTCAAATACATCACCTGGGACATCAGTTCATGTCCTGCCCAGGTGTAACCCATCCAGGTCTGTTCCCAATGCCCCAGGAATCTGGAAGCTTTCCCCTTGCACTATCTCCCCAGTCACATACTCATCTGGTATATCCTGTTATTTCTACTCTGATTAGCACAGGATGCTGGTGGCAATCTTAAAATCACCAATTTTGAGGTCCTTTTTTTAAACCTGCTTTCTAACTCCCTGTAATCTACTATAAATACCTCATCTGTTTCCTTACCTATGTCATTGGTACCCATATGTACCAGAAGCACTGGCTGTTCACTCTCCCACTTCAGAATGCAGCTCTGAGACATCTTTAACCCTAGTACCAGGGAGGCTTCATACCATCCTGGAGCATTGTTTACAGCCTCAGAATCATCTATCTGTACTTCTTACTATTGAACCCCAAATATAGGAATATAGAAACAGGAGTAGGCCATTCAACCCCTCCCAGCCTATCCTACTACTCAGTGAGATCATGGCTGATCTGTGGCCTAACTCCATATACCTCCATGGAGAGAGGTGACCAGTGATGTTCCACAGGGATCAGTGCTGGGGCCACTGTTGTTTGTGATATACATAAATGATCTGGAAGAGGGCACTGTTGGTATGGTCAGTAAGTTTGCAGATGGCATGAAGATTGGTGGCATAGCAGAAAGCATAGGGGACTTTCAAAGAATACAGGAGAATATAGATAGACTAGAGAGTTGGGCAGAGAAATGGCAGATGGAGTTCAACCCAGGCAAATGTGAGGTGATGCAATTTGGGAAGTCTAATTCTAGAGTGAATTATACAGTAAATGGAAGAGCCTTGGGAAAAGTTGATGAGCAGAGAGATCTGGAAGTTCAGGTCCATTGTACCCTGAAGGTTGCTGCATAGGTGGATAGAGTGGTCAAGAAGGCATATGGTATGCTTGCTTTCATCAGACGGGATATTGAGTGTAAGAGCTGGCAGGTCATGTTAAAATTGTACATGACGTTGGTTCGGCTGCATTTACATTACTGTGTACAGTTCTGGTCGCCCCACTACCAAAAGGATGTGGACACTTTGGAGAGGGTGCAGAGAAGGTTTACGAAGATATTGCCTGGTATGGAAGGTGCTGGATATGAAGAGAGGTTGAGTAGGTTAGGCTTGTTTTCATTAGAAAAAAAAAGATTGAGGGGGGACCTGATTGAGGTTTACAAAACCATGAAGAGTATAGACAGGGTAGATAGAGATAAGCTTTTTCCCAGGGTGAAGGATTCAATAACAAGAGGTCACGCTTTCAAGGTAAGAGGTGAAAAGTTTGTGGAAGAGAGTTCCTGATAATTTCTTGGGGACTTTGATCAGATCATCTCTTAACCTAAGAGAGAAAGCAGGCCTAATTTATAGAAGCTCTCCTTATAACTTAACTCCTGAAGTTCAGATATCATTCTTGTAAACAAATGTACTTCTTCCAAGGCCAATATGTTCTTCCCATGTTATTATTACTATAGAATCCCAAACCTGAGCTTCCTGGAGCTGCAGCTGGAGGTGCATCCCACACAGATGCTGGTCCTCAGCACTGGGACTGTACCTGACTTCCCACAAAGAGCAGGAGGAGCTCACTATGGCTACGAGCTCTCTTTCCATCTTTTATACCATTAACTTAATGCTTGGATTATCCTTAAACTCAAATAATATTAATTCTAGAGCCCCTCTGAAACAAAAATAAGACTCTACAGACTATCAGCATTATAGGCTACTCCCTTTACCTTAACGTTCATCTTCTCTTATTTTCTGACTTTTACTTATCCCTGGTGGTTCTCAGTTAACCCCTTAATAATAATAATACGCTTTCTAAATTGTTAGTATTTTTAGGGACAGTCCCTAAAAATAGTTCCTTATCTGCCAATCAATTCATCATTTTCCTGTGATGTCACTCCAATGACCATGGTTGGTTAACTCATGAATTCGTAAATACTTAGTGATTGTATCTCAAATTATGAATTTTCGGAGATGCCCACATCTGATGCTAGAGCAATTGGTCAATGGTAATTGGTTGACCCTTTGGTTCTTTGTTTTATTAGAAACTGTACATTGGTTACTCGCCAGTCTGCTGGCACAGCTTGCAAACTTACAGATTGAAAAATAGTGGCCTGCAAACTCCTCATCAACCTAGAATGTATGCTATTGAAACTCAGTGATTTAGTAACTTTGAGGCAATTTTCCTACCAAGCTAGACTGTCTGTAAATAGGTGCATTTAAGTCGCTGAACATGCATAGTCAATTGAAAAAATGTAAAATGATGCACTCTCAAATAATTGCCGCTGCAAGCCCAAGAAAATTCAAAGTCATGATGGTTTGCAATTGTCAGATTTACGAGGACCAATTTCCTTTTTGTATTCTCTCTGTTGATATTACACTTCTTGTAGTCCTAATGATCCTGTATGTGAGCTCTATTTTTAGGATGCAAAGTTCTTAAAATGTTTAGTTTTAATCTCTTACTTATGGAACATTGTTCTTTGGAGATTGAGGAAAGGAATCTTATTTCCAAGGTATTAGAAGCAGCATGTTTGGAAGTGGCTGATGAAGCAGGCTTGATGATTTGCTGTACTGTATCTTGTGTATGGTACGTACTGCAGACATGATATGCCAGTGGGTGGAAGGGAATGAATTATTAACATGACTAATGGGGTACCAACGCAGTGAGTTGCCTTGTCCTGGATGATGTTCAGCTTCTTGAGTGTTATTGTAGCTACCCACAATCAGGCAAGTGTAGAGTGTTCTATTATGGTCTTGAGTTATGCAATTCAAAAGTTGGAAAATATTGCTAGTGCTGAGTTAAGTTACTCAAAGCACAGTGTCCAGCCTGTGAATATTTGTTGCAGCCACTGTCTTTGTGGCTGATCCAATCCAACTACATTTCTGCTCATTAATTCTCCATAACTTATAAGACCATAAGATGTAGGAGCAGAGGTAGGCCATTTGGCCCATCAGGTCTGTCTGTCATTTGACCATAGGCAATGTGTTTCTCAACCCCTTTGTCTTGCCTTCTCCCTGTAACACTTGATCTCTTTACTAATCAAGAACCTATCCTTCTCCATCTTAAATACAGTCCATGACTAGTCCTCCACAACCTTCGCTGGCACTGAGTTCCACAGATTAAACACTCTCTGGAATCTTTTAGTGATTGTAATTACAAGGTGAGATAGTTAGACTTCCTTTATTGAGGATGGCGATTGCCTGGGAGATGTGTCCAGAATGCTACTTATCATTGACCGGTCCAAGTCTGAGTTTTGTCCAAGTTGTAATACCTGCTTGGCATAAATAGATTCATTATTTAAGGAATTACCAATGGTGCCGCGCACTTTACTATCATCAGTTAGCATCCCTGCTTCTGACCATATGATGGAGGGAAAGTCATTGATGATGCAACTAAAGATGGTTAGGCCTAGGACACTACCCTGAGGAGCTCCTGCAGAGTTTCCCTGGAGCTGAGATGACTGACCTCCAACAACCACAACCATCTTTCTTTGTGTCAGTTATGGCTACAACCAGCAGAGAGTTTTCTCCCAGATTCCCATTGACTTAAATTTTACTCCAGTTCTTTATGTTATCCGACAGCTGAGAATCTACAGCACCACCAGTTCAGATGGAATCCCTGCCAAAATACTGAAACATGACTGAGAATGTTCTAAGGATCTAGATTCAAATCCTGCCATGGCATTTGGCAAAATTTATGTTTAATAAACTTCTGGAATTAAGAATCTACTGATGACCACGAATCAATTGTTGGAAAAATCCATCTAGTTCACTAATGTCCTTTAGGTAGGGAAATGGCCTTACATGGTCTGACGTATATGTGACTCAAGTCCTGGAGGAATATGGTTGACTCTTAATTGCCAGATGGCCAGTGATGCTCTGATCACGGAATAAAAAAGAAGTTTGCAAACTGAGACCAAGCAAGGCTGTTCATCACACAAAGATTCTTTTCTTACTGCATGCCACATCTATGAAGGCTCCCACTGGAACAGGGTTTTTCTACACAGTAAGTGGGAAGCTATTCAATCTGTGTCATCTCCAGTCTGGAAAAAAGACCATCCTAATCTCTGACAGCACACTGCAGTCTGTAGACTGTGCTTGCATGTGCACACACTGAGAGTTTGAGCTTTAAGCCATTGTCAATGGTATTCAGAGAAAGAATTTCTGAGGGAATGGGTCTGAGGCTAAACATCCGCAAAACACATGTCCACTGCAAGTCTGTTCCTACCACAGAACACTGATATCTGGCCATCAAGGTCCATGATGAGGCACGGGAAGGCATGGATCAATTCTCATTCCTTCCACTCAATGAGGGCAGAGATTGATGATGAAATTCCACATAGTCTCCAGTGTGCCTGCGCAGAATTTGGCCACTTGAGGAACAGAATGTTTGATACCAAAGACCTCAAACCCAGCACCAATCTTACATCAGCTGTGTTAGCAGTCCTTCTACATGCATGGGAGATATGGACAATGTAGTGCAGACATCTCAAAACCCTTGAGCAATAACACAGTGATACCTCTGCAAAATCCTTCAAATCCAATGGCAGGTTGGGTGCTTCAGTGTAAACATGCATGTATCCTTCTTTGGAATTTCACCCAGGTTGGCTTCTTATTTTTAGGAATGCCTGGTCTGAATGATGTTAAACGTCGCTCATTCAATTAAGATTGATGGTAATGACAATGTAAGGGATATACTGCACCATGTGGTTACAGATTGATATAAAATGCCAAACAACTACAGCTGATGGTCAACTGTATGAAGATGGGACTTCCTCTCTGCACAATCTGTGCAATAGTTGTTTCCACCCATACTGTTTTGGACAAGTGCATCTGTGACAAGTAGACTGATGGGCATGACAACAAGCAGGTTTTTCTACTGGTTATTTCTTTCACACTGTCATGGACCTGTATAGTGGATACTACCCAGGACTTGACCAGCTTAGTTGTTAGTTATACTCCAATAGGCATTGTTGTTGATGGACTTGAAACCTGCCAACCATTACGTATTGTGTATGCTTACTTAATGTTTCCTTCAAGCAGTATTCAACATGGAGGAGCAGTTGAGGTACTGGTGGGGATGATGGGTATGGTCGGTGGTAATCAGCCGGAGGTTTCCATCTGATCACATGGGACTTCACAGCATCTAGAGTCAGTGTTGAATATTCCCTGCATATCGATGGCTGTGTACTATTGTGCTGCCATGTTTCATAGTCTATCTTGGAGTGAGACAGCATATACCCAAGGATGTTGATTGAGACCTGATACCTCTACACAATGGATTGCAGTAGTTCAAGATGGCTCAGATAACTTTTTCAAAGGCAAATTGGGATGAGCAACAAATGCTGGTATAGCCACTGACACTGATAACCTCCCAACCCCAAAAAGGTAGTTGAGTGGTATGGCATGGCATGATGACGTGAGGCTACTGTTTGTCTAGGCTGTGGAGCAACTCTCCCAATTTTGGCACAAGTTCCAAGATTTTGGTGTGGAGAATTTTATATTATTGAGCCTTAGTTCTGTCCAGTGCCCAGGTTGTTACGGGATGGTTCATCTGGTTTTATTCTTCTTCTATTATTTTGATACAATTGAGTGACTTGCTATGCCGTTTCA
This sequence comes from Chiloscyllium plagiosum, assembly GCF_004010195.1. NCBI lineage: Eukaryota > Metazoa > Chordata > Chondrichthyes > Orectolobiformes > Hemiscylliidae > Chiloscyllium > Chiloscyllium plagiosum. The sequence goes on along the minus strand of NC_057710.1, from coordinate 76,721,727 downwards.
GAGTTCAGCTAAGATCAGTGACACTGCTGTGTGTCTGGAGCCACAGATAGATTCAAAGCACAAAATGATGGTAGTTTTCCTTTCGTAAATAACATTAATGAACCAATTCATTTTATGACAATCTGGTAGCTTCATGGTTCAATGTTACAGATGCTATTGGTTTTTATTCCAGATTTATTTAATTAACTGAGTGTAGATTGTCCAACTGTCTTAGTGGGATTGGTGCGCATATCTCTGAATCATTATTTAATTTAATGACTAATTTAACTAAACCACTATACTACCATACCTGTATTCCTCATCACTGATCTGTTATTTGCTAACCATTCTATCCAATTGTGGTCTATACCAATGACTTTGATGAGGTAATGTATCAGAATTTTCTGATTATATGTAGTTGTATGTTAGAAAGTAAGCTATGAGAAGGATATTGAAGTTGCAAAGGACTACAGACTGATTCAGACTTCTGTTTGAAATTCAAAAACCCTGTTTGTATGAAGTACAACTTTTCATTCAGTTGAGACAGAAGTTACAAAACCAAAGTGTTGGCAGCTGGAGCAGGCCCAGAACGAATATATAGCACCAGGGAGAAGATAAATAGAGGCCAAGGCTCAAGGCCCGTCACTTATCTAAGGAGAAAATCTGCCACTGGATTTCAAAAAAGTGAGTGAGAAAAACATTCAACTTGTCATAGAGTCATAGAATCATAGAGATGTACAACATGTCCATGTCGACCAGATATCCCAACCC
>NC_057710.1:76603203-76720477 GCF_004010195.1 Chiloscyllium plagiosum | reverse complement strand
CCTCTCCCTATAGCTCAAATCCTCCAACCCTGGGAACATCCTTGTTAATCTTTTCTGAACCCTTTCAAATTTCATGTCTTTCCGGTCACTTCATAGGAATGCCTTGAATTGATTGGTTGCTGAGTTTGCTGCTATTTTCCATTTCTCCAAAGTTAGAGACTGAGTTTAAGCAGCTGAGGGATTAATAATGTTAAAAAATTTCAGTTAGCTTCACTATATTTAGGCGGCACCAACAAAAGTAAGAGCTGGTTAGTCTTCTCCTTTGTTTTTAATTAGTATGGTATACCCTGTATTAATATTTGTGATTAATGGTAAAAGCTTGTTCGCAGTAAAGTTTAGTATTGAAATAAGGTTTATTATCTAATAGACAGAAGAATGACACAGCATGGTATGTGGGAAATTCAGGATGCTTTCCATTTCATGGTAACTATTTATCAAGAAAGTGTCATCAGTTACAGCTCTAGCTCTGGTTTCAAAGAGGCAGAAGTCTCGCTCAAAGAAGGACAGGACTAGCTATTAAATATTCCTGCATCCAAAACAAAAACAGGAAAGGAAGGAAAAGGGGGTGGATGGCAATATTGAGCAGGGAGCACATTGCATTGCTGGAGAGAGAGGATGTCCATGGGGATTGAAAATGGAATGTATTTGGCAAAAACTAAAGAATAAAAATAGTGCAGTTACATAAAAACATAAGAAATAGGAGATGGTTGATCTTTCTCGTGGGGGCAAGTTGTTGGAGGGGCAAAGGATTACATGTATTTGGAAAAGTAAGGACTAATTATGGAGGTCATGTCTCACAAACGTGATTGAGTTTTTTGAAGAAGTAACAAAGAGGATTGATGAGAGCAGAGCAGTAGACGTGATCTACATGGACTTCAGTAAGGCATTCGACAAGATTCCTCATGGGAGGCTGGTTAGCAAAATTAGATCTCATGGAATACAGGGAGAGCTAGCCAATTGGATACAGAACTGGCTCAAAGGTGGAAGACAGAGGGTGATGGTGGAGGGTTGCTTTTCAGACAGGACTCCTGAAACCAGTGGTGTACCACAAGGATCGGTGCTGGGTCCACTGCTTTTCGTCATTTATATAAATGATTTGAATCTGAACATAGGAAATATAGTTGGTAAGTTTGCAGATGACACAAAAATTGGAGATGTAGTGGACAGTGAAGAAGGTTACCTCAGATTACAACAAGATCTTGATTAGATGGGCTGAGGAGTGACAGATGGAGTTTAATTTAGATAAATGTGAGGTGCTGCATTTTGGAAAAGCAAGTCAGAGCAGGACTTACACACTTAATAGTAAGGTCCTATGGACTGTTGCTGAACAAAGAGTGCAGATTCATAGTTCTTTGAAAATAGAGTCACAGGTAGATAGGATAGTGAAGAAGGCATTTAGTATGCTTTCCATTATTGGTCAGAGCATTGAGTATATGATTTGCGAGGTCATGTTGTGGCTGTACAGGGCATTGGTTAGAATGCTTTGGAATATTCTGAGACTTGAAAAGGTTCAGAAAAGATTTACAAGGATGTTGCCAGGGTTGGAAGAATTGAGCTCTAGGGAGAGGCTGAATAGGCTGGGGCTGTTTTCCCTGGAGTGGGGGAAGCTGAAGGGTGACCTTATTAATAAAGTCATGAGGGGCATGGATAGGATAACTTGACAAAGTCTTGTTCCTGGGGTGGGGAGTCCAGAACTAGAGGGCATAGATTTAGGGTGAGAGGGGAAAGATATAAAAGGGACCTAAGAGGGAACTTTTTCACACAGCGGGTGATACATGTATGGAATGAGCTGCCAGAGGAAGTGGTGGGGGCATTACAGCATTAAAACGGCATTTGGATGGGTATATGAATAGGAAGGGTTTAGATGGATATGGGCAAAGTGCTGGTAAATGGGACTATATTAGGTTAGGGTATCTGGGCAGCATGGATGAATTGGACCGAAGGCCTGTTTCTGTCTTGTATATCTCTATGACTCTATGACTTCATGACTCAGCTCCACTTACCCACCTGATCACCATAACCCTTAATTCCTTTGCTGTTCAAAAATCGATCTAAGTTTGCCTTAAAAACATGCAACGAAGTAGCCTCAACTGCTTCACCGGGCAGGGAATTCCACAGATTCACAACTCTTTGGGAGAAGACATTCATCTTCTGCTCAGTCCTAAATCTGCTCCACCTTAGTTTGAGGCTTTGCCACCTAGTTCTAGTTTCTGCCAGTGGAAACAACCTCGCTGCTTCTAAGTTATCTATTTCCTTCATAAATTTATATGTTTTTATAAGATATCTTCTCAGTTTCTAAATCCTAATGAATGTAGTCCCAGTCTACTCAGTCCCTCCTCATAAGCTAACCCTCTCAATTGTGGAATCAACATAGTGAACCTCTTTTGCACTCCCTCCAGTGTGAGTACATTCTTTCTCAAGTTAGGAGACCAAAACTGTACACAGTACACAGGTGTGGCTTTACCAGCATCCAGTTCAGCTGCAGCATAACCTCCCTGGTTTTAAATTCCATCCCTCTAACAATGAAGGACAAATATTCCATTGCCTTCTTAATTACCTGCTGCATCAACAAACCAACCTTTTGTGATTCATGCACCAAGATTACAGGGCCTAACTCGTCAGAAAGAGGAACAAATTTGCAAGGAAATTGCAGAGAGGTGCAAGACTTATACCATAGTTACATTGAGAAACTTTAATTATCTAAATATGGATGAGGATAATACTTGTGTAAAGGGCAGAGAGGGAATAGAATTGTGTGCTGAGTAGAATTTCTTACAGCAGTACATTTTCTATTGAATGAGAAAGGCTGGTTCTTGGGGATGAGATGAGTCCAGTGAAAGTGTCAGCAGAGAAACATTTAGAACGTTTTGATCCATGGTTTATGTTAATTTTGGAAAAGACCAAACAACAAAAGACCTAAGTAAGAATAATTAACCAGAGGAAAGCCCTAGTAAGGATAAATCTGGACCTCAAAAATTGGAGTCAAACATTGGCGGGCAAAACAGTAACTGAATCATGGGCTGCCTTTACAGACAGGTAGTTTGGGTGCAGTCATAGTGTGTTCCTGCCAAGAGGAAAGATAGGACAGAAGAGATGCTGACTAAGATGAAGAAAAAAATTGTGCTTATTGCAGATGTCATGAAGATCATACAACTGAGATCCAAGCTGAATGTAGAAGGTTTTTTGGGGGGCGGGGTTGGAATGACAAAAGCAAATACAAGAAGCAAAGTGAATGTGTAATAGGAACTGGCAGCTAACATGGAAGAATATTTCAAACTCTTCTACAGGCATATAACTAGTAAATGTTAGTAAAAAGAAAGAATGAAAAGAGACAAGCAGCTGACATAAAAGGGAAACCAAATGTCAAGTGTAGATGCATAAATATTAATAGAGAGATAAAAGGAGGGGTTGGGTCAATCAGGACTCAAAAAGAAGATTCATACATGGAGCTCGGGAGCAAACCTGAGGCATGAAATATATAGTTTTTATCTGTCTTTACCATGGAAGAAAATGCTGCTATAGTCATGGTTAAAGAAGGGGTAAATCAGGTACTTCAATAGGTTTTCAAATTGATTAGGAGGAGATATTGGATAGCTAAAAACAGATTTTTTTAAAGATGAAGATATTGACAGAATTGAGAGCAGGCCTTCTGGTCTGGTAGTCACTGCACCATACACATCTCAGAAGTCCACGCAGTGTCAGGAAAAGTTAGAGGCAATGTAGGGCACTGGGATAAGTATCCAATCTTCATTTCTGACGGAGGTGGTGATTGCCAACGTTGGACTGTTGTTTAAAAAAAGTGTAAAAATAAGCCCAGCAGCCCAGGTCTATTAGTTTAACCTCAGTTAATATCCTGAAATGGTAATTTATAGCAAAATTAATAATCATTTAGGTGAATACGAGTTAATTAGGAAAAGTTGACATAGATTTGTTAAGACAGAATCATGGTTAAGTAACTTGCTGACATTTTTAAAAGACGTAACAACATGAGATGATAAGTGTAAAATTATTGATGTGCTGTGCATGGACATGCAAACAATTATTTGTTGCACAACAGACTTGTGAGAAAAATTATTAAATAAAAGGGACAGTGACAACATGGATTCAGAATTGACTGAGTCAGATGAATCAAGGTACAAGTTTAACATTTGTGGATGATGGAAAATGTAGATGTATTGTGAACTGTGAGAAGGTTAGTTTAGGACTTCTGAAGGATGTCAACAGGTTAGTGGAACAGACAGGTAAGTTGCAGATGAAAGTTAATGCAAAGAGATGTGAAATGATTATGCTTAGTTGGAAGAACAATGAAAGGAAATATAAACTAGTCTAAATGGGATGCAGGAGGAGTAGATAGATCTGCAGGTGATCCATGTGTATAAATCAATAAAATTGGCAAATCAGATTGACAGACTGTGGTTAATAATGCATCTAGTATCCTCAGCTTTATAAGGTGGTAGAGTAGAGAAGCAAAGACGCTATGTTAAATTTGTGTAGAACATTGAGTTGGCCTCAATTGATGCATTGTGACCATTTCTGGGCAGTGAACTTTAGGAAAGGTAAATTAATTCAAGAAAGTGCAGAAAAGATTGATGAAAATATTTCTATGAACAAGGGTTTTCTTTTATGCTGTTGAATTGATGAAGTTGAGACCGTTTTCAAAGAATCACAGAATCATACAGTACAGAAGAGACCCTTTGAGTCTGTGCCACCAGAAAATACACCACTACTTACACTAGTCCCATTTTCCAGCACTAGGCGCATAGTCTTGAATGTTATGACACTTCAAGTCTGCATACAAGTACTTTTGAAAGATTGTGAGGATACCTGCCTCAACTACCCTCCTAGATATTGCATTGTAGACCCTCACCACCCTCCTTTTCCATGAAGAAGGGAAATTTATGAGGAAATTTGGTAGAGGTATTCAAAATCATGAAATGTCTAGACAGAGTAGGGGGAAAAACTGCTGTTCCCAAGGATTAAGAACAAGAAGGCACAGATACAAGATATTTGACGAATTAAGTCATAGTTACGTGAGTTACAACATTTTCATGCATTAAGTGGTTAGGATCTGCAAATCACTGCTTGACAGTGTAAAAAACACCACATCGGAAGACTAGCAGGAAACTTGCCTCCAGGACACATGATCACTGCTTGACAGTGTAAAAAACACCACATCGGAAGACTAGCAGGAAACTTGCCTCCAGGACACATGATCACCAACTAGCCACCAAAAGACACGACCCATTATCACTAGTTTCTATACATGAAGACAAAGAAGGACACCGCATTGACTGGGACAACATGCAAGTCCTACGATAGGTGAAACAAAAACACGCACGAGAATTCTGAGAGGTGTGGCATTCTAACCAGAACTCCATCAATAATACATTGATTTGAACCCTATCTACCTTCTCTTGAAAAAAACCCACAAATGACATTACACACCTTAAGAAACCAAGACCTATAAATAGAGAGGCAGGACATCCCACCAGTGCTTCACCAGAGGCTCTCACTGATGATGTTACCTAGTATGGTGACAAAACGTCTGAAAACAAACCTTCAAGTTCAGTGAGCTAACTTGCATACTGCTTGAGAATATTGTAGAGGCAGGTTCAGTTGAGAAAGTCAGGAGGAAATTAATATTCGCTGGAAAAGTAGAACGTGCACAGCTAAAGGGAGAAGCTCAGGGAGTGTCACTAGGTCAATTGTTCCTTTGTAGAACCAATGTATGCACAATGGAATGAATGGATTGCTGTATCCATTCTGTGATTTATATTTTCCCTTTCTAACTGTTTGTACCATTAAATCACCAAAGAAACTTTTATCAGTTCCTAGGGCTTGAACTTATTCAGCCTGTTGTACTTCTTGGATCAACCACTTTTCAATACTATTTCACAAACAATATATTTCATATATTGAAACCTTAGATACTAAAATGGACAGGAAAATGTTTTGTTGCTGTAGGATTTGAAGGACTGTGGCAGTGTAAAGGGCCATTCTTGGCACATTGAAGAAAGCTGATATATTTAAACTCTTCATGAGGAAGGTAGAGAGCCCAAGGCTCTTTCTTGCTTTGGAGGGGAGACTGAGTCCCTGGTAATATGAAACAATGAAGGCCCCATGGGGAGCTGTGCAATGGCATTGATACGTTGTGCAAAGGGTGTGAGTGTGAACATGATCCCCTTGCACAAAGGCATATAACGCAGAAAAATTAGATGAATTTTAGCAGGTCAAGCAAGATAAAGAGCAGGCAATCTCCTTTCTGTAATGGAAAAAAAACAAAAGAACTGTGAATGCTGGAAATCAGAAACAATAGAATTGCTGGAAAAACTCAACACTGACAGTATCTCTGGAGAGAAAGCAGAGTTAACATTTCAGGTCCAATGACTCTTCAGAAATGATTGTTGCAAGGAAATATATTCTGAAGATGGGGTGGGGGAGGAGGGAGGAGTAAACGATAGGTGGAGATAGGACCCTGAGAGAGAGAAAAACAGCTTGACAGACAAAGGAATGTGTAAAGATCAGCCGGGAGAATCAATGGCTGCTAATGGGGACTGTTAATGGATGACAATGGGTTGTTTGTGGTAGCAGCCCATGTGATGACAAGGCCTGGTGTGTGGGGTTGTGGGGTTGTGATAAGGAGAAGGTGCTTAGACTCTAAAATTATTCAACTTGACATTGAGTCCTAAAGGCTGCAAGGTCCCAAGGGGAGAATGAGATGCTGCTCTTCCAGTTTGCACTGAGTTTCGCTGGAGCACTGCAGCAAGACGAAACCGAGATGTTGGCCAGGGAACACTGTGTTGTGTTGAATTGGCAGGCATCTGGAAGGTCAGGGTAATTTTTGTGGACAGATCCAATTGGAACCTACAGGATACTGTGAGGCCTGAATAGAGTGGACACAGATAAGATGATTCTACTTTTTGGAAAGACTCGGACCTGGGGTTAAGTAGACCAAGACTGTACATAATGTTCCAGGTGTGGTTTCACCAAGCTCCAATTGCAGCTAGACATCCCTGGTTCCTATCCTTGACTTCTTCCATTATGAAGGTCAAAATATCTTTCAGTTTCTTTTTCACCTGCTGCACCTGCGTGCTTTCTTTTAGCAACAGGTGTAGGGGGATCTTCAGGTCTCACTGCATATTTCCCTCTGAAGTTATAGCCATTCAGATAATAATCCACCTTCCTGTTTTTACTACCAAAGTGGATAACTTCAAATTTATCCATCTTACTGCATCTGCCATGCATTTGTCCACTCATTCAGCTTGACCACAACACCCTGAATCATCTCTGCTGCCATCTCACAGCTCACCGTGTCCCCCAACTCTTCTGGCATGTTACTTGTGTCCTCATTTGTGAACACAGAGCCAAAGTATGTACAGCAAGCTTTGTTTTAACCAGCACCTTGTGAATCGGCACTCTTGATAAACTGGCAGAAAATATGTACCTCAAATACCACAATGTTTATTCCATCAAATTATCATAGGTTTATTAATTTATTTACCTCAATGTGAATATGCTTGTGGCTCAGTCGAATGGCCACATGAAATATCAGCAGTTGATTCAATTTCAATTCAGTTGCTCCTCAAATACTGTGATCTACCACCATGTCTGAGTAGATAGTTGAGAGTGCAAGTGAGGCTCTCTGTCAGTACATTTTATTTAAGGTAAAGATGAATTATTATTTAAGTCATTTATGCCATAAATATAGTATAACAGTGATGTGTATACCCCCTGCATTACATTTCTATTACTTAATGTGTGTTTTTAAACAATATTTAATCAATGGGCACACTCCTAACTCTAGAGGTAGTAAATTAAATTTACTGTATTAAGTTGGTCAGACATTTCTTTGTTCCCCAGTATAAATTTTCCTCTTTTTGACTGTAAGGGACTTACTTTTGGCTTCACCAAGCTTTTTCTATTATTGGTTAGAGAATTGAGTAAAGGAGTTGGGAGGTCATATTGCAGCTGTAAAGGACCTTGGTTTGCCCACTTTTGGAATATTGCATGCAATTCAGGTCTCCCTCCTATAGAAAGAATGTTGTGAAACTTGAAAGGGTTCAGAAAAGATTTACAAGGATGTTGCCAGGGTTGGAAAGTTTGAGCTATAGGGAAAGTCTGAATAGGCTGGGGCTGTTTTCCCTGGAGCGTCAGAGGCTGAGGGGTGACCTTATAGAGGTTTATAAAATCATGAGATGCATGGATAGGATAAATAAACAAAGTCTTGTCCCTGAGGTGGGGGAGTCCAGAACTAGAGGGCATAAGTTTAGGGTGAGAGAGGAAAGATGTAAAAGAGACCAAAGGGGCAACTTTTTCATACAAAGGGTGGTGCATGTATAGAATGAGCTGCCAGAGGAAGTGGTGGAGGCTGGTACAATTACAACATTTAAAAGGCATCTGGATGGGTACAAGAATGGGAAGGGTTTTGAGGGATATGGGCCAGTACTGGCCCATGTGACTGGATTAATTTAGGATTCCTGGTCAGCATGGCCGCGTTGGATCGAAGGGTGTGTTTCTGTGCTGTACGTCTCTATGACATATTTACATGAACTTTTACAGTCAGTTTTTATATTCCCCACAGGCTTACTCTCTACTCTTTTTCTTAATCAACTCTTTTGTCCTCCATTGCTGAATTCTAAACTGTTCACCCTCCTCTGGTCTGCTATTCTTTTCTTCAAGCCAATTTGTGTGCCAATTCATTGAGTCCAATACTATCTCTAATTTCCCTTGTAAATTGTGGTTTGACCACCTTTGCCGTTTTATACCAGACAGTAATGAACAATTATGGCAGTTCATGCATGTGCTCTTTGATGTTTGTCATTGCCATTGTTATCCCTTTCAGTAGTGTTCTCTAATTTAGCATAGCCAACTCACACCTCACACCATCATAGGTTCCTGTATTTAGATTCAGGACCCTGGTCTCAGAACCAAATGGATCTCTCTCCATCTTGATGACAAATTCCTTCATACTATGATTGTTCATCCTCAGTAATCTTGCACAACTAGATTGCCAGTTACTCCTTTCTCATTGCACAATGTGTAGTCTATGATGGCCTGTTATTTAGTTGGTTCCTCACCGTATTGATCCAGAAAATCATTTTATATGCACTCCAGGTATTCCTCCTCTATTATTACTACTAAATTCATTTGCACAATCTATATGCAGATTAAAGTCTCTCATAATTATGATTTACTTTTATTGCATGTATCTCTAATTTTGTGTTTAATGCCATTCACAACATCATCCCTCCAGTTTGGGGGTCTATATACAGCCCCCACTAATTTGCTTCTTTGCATTTCTTAGCTCTACCCATACAGGTTCCATATCATTGGAGCTAATGTCCTTCCTTACTATTGCATTACATCCTCTTTAACCAGCAATACAACCCCACCACGTTTCCTTTTTGTTGGTTCTTCCTAAACACTGAATACCCCAGATATTCAATTCCTATCGCTGGTCACCCTGCAGCCATATCTCCATATTCCTGACTATATCATATCATTTTTAAAATCTATTTGAGCAATTAATTCATCCACTTTATTGGAAATGCACTGCTCATTGAGCTCAAATCCTTAAGACTTGCCTTTTTAACTATTCTTGACCCGTTCCTTTTATTTTTCACTGTGTCCGTGTTTGACCTTCGGTTTCTCTGCTTATCACTTTTCAGTCTTTTGTTTTTGTTCTTGATTTCCCTTCCTCTGACTTCTTGGACTGGTTCCTATCCCACTGCCGTTTTAATTTTAAGTCTCCCGAACCACTGTAGCCAATGCTCCCTCTAAGACATGAGTCCCAGGCCTACATAGGGCGTGTCCAGTTTGTACTGGTCCCACCTCCCTCAGAACCAATCCCAATTCCCCAAGACTATGAAACCCTCCTCCTCCTCACACAGTTTCTTCAGCCACATGTTTATCCAATATATACTACTATTTCTACACTGACAAGCATGTGGCCCTAATAGTAATCCTAAAATCAGGATATAAGGAAACATTCCAACTTGCGTTAAACATGTTGGAACATTTGAGGTCCTACTTTTCAACTTGTTTCCTAATTTATATTCCGTTTTTGGGACCTTATCCCTTTATTTAACCTGAGTATTTGTACCAAAATATACAAAGTCAGAGGGCACAATGCCCAGCGACAGCATAAGAGATAAAAAGTGTGTAGTTTGTCTTAGTCGTAGTTTACATTAGACAATGGTGTATCTGGTATTCAGCATAGGCATTCACTAGCATGGTGTGGCATTTTTGGTCACAGATGAGGACCACACTGAGCTAATGGAATCTTTCTCTTTCTGATATAGTTTTCAGAACTGAAAAAGTGGATGTACGTGTAATCTGTGATACATTTACATTTTAGGAATTTTGTAAAATGATGATGACCCCTCATGTTGCAATCAATTTTCTGTTGGGATTAAAATGAAATATTAAACTGAAGCCCTGTCTTTGTATTGAGGCGGATGAAAAATGTTCCAACACATTTCATGCAAGTTGGAATGTTTGCTTATATCTTGAGCAAAAGCCTCTCAACCAACCTAAACAGATTAACTAGTCTGGTATTTGAACATTTGCGAAGCCTTGCTGTATACATCTTGTTTACACATCAAAAATGACTGCAAATGCAAAACAAGTTCACTGCAAAAAATAGACAAATTGTTTACAAAGCACTTTGGAATGTACTAAGGTTAAAGGTGCATTTGCAAAATGTATTTTTTACCATTCCTCACTATGAAGAATAATCTTTCTTTTCAGTCCCTTGCTAATTTAGGTGGGGTCCACTGTACAATGCAAAAGATCAAATATTCTAAGAAGGCAATGTTGGAAACTAATCATCCTGAACAGCTTTCAAGTTAGTCTGAAGCTGATGCTGGTTCAGAATGTTTAGATGTGCCTTTGATCTGTGCTGCTACTTGGTCAGTATAACTAAAAGGGAGACCCACCTGAGAGTTTTACTGTTTGCATCAAGACAGGCATGAATAAATTTTGAGCTCATTTCATTTTCCATAAAATTTGACCAAACATATTCTGTTTTCCTGTCCTTTAATTAGTGGTTGTTTCAATTCATGAAGGTGAAGCTCCACATTTTAAAGCAGCTGGATTATAAACTGTTAAATAACTCATCTGGCTAACATGGTTGATTATCTTCACTCCTAGAAGACCGCACAGGAAGAAGAAAGCCGTGGTGGTTAAATCATCACTCGGCCTTTCCAACCTCATTGCCAAAGAACAAAACTGAAACCAGTGCCCATCGACAAAGGAGATCAGTAAGCCTTGAACGCTTTGTGGAAACTCTTGTAGTGGCAGACAAAATGATGGTGGGATATCATGGTCGTAAGGATATCGAACATTATATCTTATCAGTAATGAATATTGTAAGTTTTATCCCTTTGTATTTTAAAATTATAAACATTTGTTGAATCGATTTTCTTGGCCTTGAATAAGAGTTGTCTAAAGTCCATCTCAATGCTATTATAGCTGAGGCATTGATTTATGTACTATGAATGAATGATTACCGTGACTGAAATAGAAGAATAGAATTTCAAATGAACATTTTAAGCATCAGTATCTTTTATTGCACAATATAACTCAAAGACTACGTTCTTGAAAAGGATGACTTCAGTCTGAGAAAATGATTTAGTTCCATCAGGGCCTCGTCAATAATGCTGCCTGCCTGAACTGAGCAGGACGTGTTCTCTGGCCAGAAGGCAAGGGAGCGGAGGTTTAGCTGGAAAGAGGCCACAGTCTTGGCACCAAAGAGATGGCATGCCCTAAGAAGGGAGTTCCTGGAGGATGTTGTCAGTCAGAAACCCAAAGTAGAGGGAGATTGAATATTCATTTTTGAGAGCCGGAGGTGTGCTTCAGGACAGCATTTTGAATGTCTCCAAATGGCAAGCTGGGAGGTAAAAGGCAGGTAAAGCCATGGAGAGCTATGCAGGGATAGCTCCTTATCCCACCTCCAAGGCATTTTCTCAGCAGCAGGATATGATGTTCATTGCAGACCTGAACAATCCCCATCCACCAGTGCTCTCCTCCACTTGGCTGAACTTGTTTTCGCACTGAACAATGTTTCCTTTAATTCAGCTCACTTCTGCCAAGTCAAAGGAGAGACTATGGGCACCCACATGGGCCCCAGTTATGCCTGTCCCTTTATGGGGTATGTGGAACAATCTTTCTTCCAGTCACCCTCTCACTTTCTCAGTACTTTCTCAGTACATCGGTGACTGTTCATGCTCCTGCCTGGACCTTGAAAAATGTGTTCAGTTTGCCTCCAGTTTTCAACCCTCTATAAACTTTCTCATTGCCCATTTACAACACTTGCCTTCTTTTCCTTGACCTCTCTGTCTCCATTTATGGGAATAAACTGTCCACTGCTATCCACTACAAAGCACTGACTCCCATGGTTACCTACACTACAGATCTTCATGCCCCATGTCCTGCAAGGACTCCATCCCATTCTCCCAGTTCCTTCGCCTACATCATATCTATTTGGATGATCCCATCTTTGAAAACAGCACTGCTGATATGGTTACCTTCTTCCATAACTGTGGTTTCCCTCTCAATGTGTTTGACGGGGCCCTCAACCACATCCTCCTGTCACCCATGCTTCTGCCCCTGCACCTTCCCATCACTCACAACAGTGTGGTCGGGTCCCCCTTGTCCTCATGTTTCGTCCCACCAGCCTCTGCATTCAAAGGATCATCCTCCACCATTTCAGAAAACTCCAGCAGAATGCCACCAGCAAACACATCTTCCCCTCACACCCTTGTCTGCATTTCACAGGGATTGTTCCCTCTGAGACACCCTAGTCCATTCATAGAGCACTAACACCAACCCCCTTTCTGCAACATCTTCCCGTATAACTGCAGAAGGTGTAACACCTGCCCTTCACCTCCCCCCCTACTCACCATGCAAGGGCCCAGTCAGTCTTTTCAGGTGAAGCAGCATTTCACCGGTAACTCCACCAACCTCGTGTATTGCACTTGCTGCACCCAGAGTGGCCACTCTACATTGGGGAAACCAAGCACAGACTGGGTGACCACTTTGCAGAACATCTCTGGTCTGTGCGCAAGCATGACCCTGATCTTGCCGTAGCCGGTCATTTTAACACAACTTCCAGCTTGTATGCCCACCTGTCTGTTCCCAGCATGCTGCAATGCTCCAGTGAATCACAGTGCAAACTGGAGGAACAACATCTCATCTTCTGACTTGGCAGTTTACAACCTACTGAACTTTATATTAAGTTCAGCGCCTTCAGACTGTGAACCCACTCCCGTTTGTTCCCTTTCTTTTATCTTTACTTGTTACATTCTCTGTCACTACGTCCTGTCTCCCCATCCCCTCACCTTAGTGGGACCATCTCTCCTTCCCAGTCCGGCAGTTTTCGCACCATTGTTCTGCTACTCTCACATTCCAGTCACTTAATCTGCACTATCAACACCCTTTCTTCCACAACACTCCACTCCCCCAGGCCCACAACTATTACATTAATGCTGTCCCTCCACATTTCAAATCAGCTCTGATGAAGGGTCATCTAGACTGGAAACAGTAGCTTGTTCTTTGTCCACAGATGCTGCCTGACCCACTGTGATTTCCAGTGTGTTTTGTTTTCGGTACAGATTCCAGCATCTGCAGTAATTTGCTCCTACCTATGATACACATGCCACTTCAAGACAGGCAGTGATCTCCCTGGAGGAGGTTTCCTCTCTGACCCTCCAGTTCCTGAGTAGTTTGTTTCTTTGACTCACTTGGCCCAGAACCTTGAGGTGAAAATGTGTTGCTGGAAAAGCGCAGCAGGTCAGGCAGCATCCAAGGAGCAGGAGAATCGACGTTTTGTGCATGTCCGAAACGTCGATTCTCCTGCTCCTTGGATGCTGCCTGACCTGCTGCGCTTTTCCAGCAACACATTTTCAGTTCTGATCTCCAGCATCTGCAGTCCTCACTTTCTCCTAGATTTTAACCTCTTGCAAGGATGCCTTCCTTGAAGAAGCTCTCTTCCTCCCTCTACAAGGATTTCAGTGAGTCCCTCTCTCACTGCACACCCCAGGTCATCTCCTCTGCCCAGAAGCTCTTCAGCCACGTTCTCAAACAGACTCGCTACTACAGCCACATCTCCTTCCTCAGCCCCTGTCTATGGAACCGACTGACCCCGCCCGGATTCCAGACTATGTTCAGACCAACAAAATTTGCACCCAACCAGGATTCCTGAAGAAGGGCTCATGCCCAAAACGTTGATTCTCCTGTTCCCTGGATGCTGCCTGACCTGCTGCGCTTTTCCAGCAACACATTTTCAGCTCTGATCTCCAGCATCTGCAGTCCTCACTTTCTCCGAGAACCTTGAGGTCTCAAGCATGCTTCAGCAGTGATCTCTCTTCGCAATGGCACTGCTGGGACTTCAGATGCAGGGATGGCAGCATGAAGAGTCTGTACAGCAGACCCATGGGTGTCTGATTGGATGTAAACATTGGGGGCAAAGGTGGTCTCACTGTTGGTTGGTGTAGGCTTAGCACTCGCTTTATACCCTAATG
This sequence comes from Chiloscyllium plagiosum, assembly GCF_004010195.1. Lineage (NCBI taxonomy): Eukaryota > Metazoa > Chordata > Chondrichthyes > Orectolobiformes > Hemiscylliidae > Chiloscyllium > Chiloscyllium plagiosum. The sequence goes on along the minus strand of NC_057710.1, from coordinate 76,705,955 downwards.
TCCAGGTTCACTTCCTGGATGCCCTGACCTGACAAGAAAGCTGCACTGGCTTTTCTGATTGAACTGGAGTACAAGTTGCAGCTGAGACCTAATGAATGCAGGTGGATAATTCACCTGAGCATTTTAACTGCTCCCTGATTGGTTACTGCCATGTGGGCAGAGCCAAAATCAACCCTTTTGTATTAACCCCAATTTACCAATTTGAAAAAAAAATATTTCTTTGTTTGTGCATCACAGAGAGAGAATGAAGCTAATAGATTCCAGGAAGCCAATTGCAAGACAATAATGTAGGCATTTTATAACCAATAAGATCATTGCTGTATTGTTCATAAGAGCATAATAACAGAGGAAATAGGACCAGGTTTAGAACATATATGGGCATTTGAGCCTGGTTCCAACTAACATGATCATGGGTAATCCTTAAACTCAACACCACCTTCTTGCCCAGTCTATATATCCCTTGATTCCTATTGAGTTCACAATTACATCAATCTTAACCTTGACTGTACACCTATCACCTTATGGAGTAGAGAATTTCAAAGATTCACATACACTGAGGAAGAAAATTTTCCTCAGCTCAGTCTAAAACAGCTGTTCCCTTACCCTGAGATTGTGCACTCTGGCTGTAGACATGGGAGCCAAGGGAGGTAAAAAGCTCTCAGTATCTGACCTATTGAATTTTCCCAGATTTAAAGAATCTGTATCCTTCTGAATTAGAGGCACTGCAGGGTGACGGGATGGGAATAGAACTATGACAGCTATCCCTGTGGGGGCAAGAGAGCTATGGATGGAGGGTTTGATCTCTGAGAGCCTTGTGGGGGTTGGGTTGGAGCGCTGAAAGCCAAAGAGATTGTAGTTTGGAGCAGATAAGGGGAGTTCTTCTAAATTCTATGAGGAGATGAAGTGGGTATAGAGCTGTCAGAGCTATCACCTGTCAAGGGAAATAGAGTTCTGGGTGAGGGGATTGATCTCTGAGATCTCTATATGGAGGAGGAAGATGGGGCTCTGAAAGCCATGGAGATTGTGGGTAGAGTTATTTGGGGAGTGTTTCTAAATTACAGACAGTGTGACTGGGGGACAGGTAGATATATGAAAGCTGTGAGAGGGTGGGGGGTGTTATATAGAGTTTGGTGAGAGCTGTTGGGGTTGTTGGCTGTTTGAGCTCTGAGAGCCATTGTGATGTTGAGGTATTGGTGGGGAGATTGGGGTAAAGCTGGAATTACAGCTGTGAGAGGGAGAGGGTTAAGTTCAGACAACAGGGTGAGCATCGTAGATATAGGAATGGTAGAGATGTCAGGGTGGTGAATGTAGGGTAGAGGGGCAGAGGACAGGTAAAACTGTAAGAGGGGACAGGCAGGGGTAAAACTGTAAGGGGACAGGGGAGGGATAGAGCTGTCAGATGAAGGAGAGGAGTAATTCTGTAAGGGGGCAATGGGTACAGCGGTAAGAGGGGTAATGGAGTTGAGAGGGGTATGGGAGAGGTAGGTCTGTGAGGAGGGCCAGGAGTAGATCTGCAAGAGGTGGCAGTGGAAAGGTAGATCTACAAGAAGGGGTAGAGGAGTGGTAGAGCTCTGAGAGGAGTCAGGGGAGGAATTAAGTTGTGAGAAAGGGCAAGGGAGGGGTACATCTGTGAGACATGATGGGAGGACTGGATCTGAGAGAGGGGCAAAAGGAGTGGGTATGCAATAGGGGGCAAGGGAGGGGTCAGAACTGAGAGAAAGGGCAGGAAAGTGTAGATTTGCAAGAGGGATTGGGGAGAACGATTGGAGAATAGGCAGTAGGGCTTCCTTCCCTACTTTAAAGGTTCTGCTGAAAGCACCGACTGGACCTCAGAGCCATTTTGTGAGGCCTGGACATGATTCATAGTGTTCCATGAATCACGTCTAGGCCAGAAGCTCTGAGTTGAGTCCCACTCCAGTGATTCATACTCAGGGAAGGTATGTCCTTAACATGGCCAAACCTGTTGACTACCAATCTGCAAATATTTAACACACTTTGCTTTTCGTCACTTATATAAATGATTTGGATGTGAACATCGGAAGTATAATTAGTAAGTTTGAGGATTACACTAAAATTGGAGGTGTAGTGGACAGTGAAGAAGGCCACCTCAGAGTACAACGGGCCAATGGGCTGAGGAGTGGCAGATGGAGTTTAATTTAGATAAATCTGAGGAGCTACATTTTGGAAAGGCAAATCAGGTTTCCAACTTGCCTCAGCAGCTCCTGCAATTCTGCAAAACCTGTCAGTCATGTGACTGGGTCTGCAGCATCAGGAGTCCACCTTTTGTCACAAAAGGCTTAGCAAGAGTCAAGGCAACCAATTTATGACTTACATTCCAGAAGATGTGCCCTTGGTCTCATTGCCAGGAAGAATGGGCTTGGGATCCAACAATTAATCCTAATACACAAGTTCCAAGGCCTATGGAATATATCAGCCCTTGATGTTTGTTTCATAGCTTGTTTGTTTCAGCTAGCTTAATATTGCCAGAAAAGTGGATACATTACACTCACTATAATGCATTAATATAGATAATGAGAATGTGAGATACTGATCCTTTCTGCATCCAACCAGTAATAGCCTATCAACCTGAAAATAACCTTTTTTTTCTATTGTTGAATTTCTGTCCTTTAACTAATCAGTTATCTATGCTGATGTATTACCCTCAACCCCTAATCTATGAGCCCGTATCTTGCACAACAAATAGTTGAGTGTCACTTCACCGAATGTCATTTGAAAATCCAAATACATGACACATGCCGATTCTCTTTTATCTGTCTGGCTCATTAGATTCTCAAAAATCTTTTAAAAATCTGTCAAACAGGATTTCCTACTCCTACAACTGGCAGACTACTCATACCATAGTTTTCTAAGTGACTTGTTAACACTTCATTAGTCCTGGATTCCAGTTGTAATAAATAGAGATGACTGATGTCAGGCTAATTGATCTGTGGTTTCCTGTTTTCTCTCTCCTTCCTTTCTTGAAACCTGTGTAACATTTGCTACTTGAGGCCACTTGCTGGTACCATTCTAGAACATAAGGAATTTGGGAAGATCACAACCAGTGCATCTCTGTAGTCACATCTCAGATGTCAGGATGTTTGATATCAGATCAAGGGCATTTCAGAGCTTGCAGTCCCATTAAATTCTTCAGTTTTTCATTTTCATTCTCTTCATGAAATTAATTATATATGCATGGATAGAAGAATGAGGGAGCAGTTTCACTTTAAAAATTAGACACTTCAGTGGATTAGATTCCCTACAGAATAGAAACAGGCCCTTCAGCCCAATCAGTCAACACCAACCCTCCGAAGAGTAACCCACCCAGACCCAGTACCCTCTGACTAATGCACCTACCGCTATGGGCAATTTAGCACGGCCAATTCACCTGACCTGCACATCTTTGGACTGCACCCCGAGGAAACCGGAGTACCCCGAGGAAGCCCACGCAGACACGGGGAGAATGTGCAAACTCCACACAGATAGTCGCCCGAGGCTGGAATCAAACCTGGGACCCTGCTGCTGTGAGGATAACCACTGAGGCACCATGTCACCCACAGAAATGTGTAGTCTTCCCAGGATCAGATTATTCCTTTAAACTTGTTAATTATTGCAGGTTTGGTTTCTTTCTTCTGATATTAAGAATAATTTATTTTCATGGTGACAAATAAAATATACTTTTCACTGCTTAGTTTTTCCGATGGTGCGTATTTAAAGTTTAGTTCTGGAATTTACAAATTCGTGTAAAAATTGTGAAAATTGCTTAATTTGTAGTTAGTCTCACTGTCTCTCAATAGTTATCAGTTCTTAGTGGTTGACCTTCGAATCCATGTACCGAATATTTCAGAGAGTGGGGTGGAGGCAGTATCATTTAATCCCTTGGACTGACTTTAAGACAGGTTCCCCCAGGAAGATAATACACTGCAGGTTGACTTAACAAGCTGAGGGTTGGGCTTCTGTCCCTCAGTGAAAGGAATGCCCATCATTGTGTGCTATCAGCAGTAGGTGGAGTTCCCAGTTGCTGGTGATGGAACAATGAACAATTTGGGTATCTGCTCATTAATTTAGAAAGTGTTAATTCTGAGAAAGGAAAGCTCAAACAACAAATATCTTTCAAATATCTAAATAAAATGTGAGGAGTAAAGGTCAAAGTAAAGGCTTCACTGACAAAAGATATAAAAATACAAGGCACCCTGCAAATAGGAGGCAAATGTTGTGATCACAGGCCTCACTGCAGTAGCAGCAACACCCACTAGTCTCTGCTGATGCTACTGGGACTATAAGGCTGTCACCTAATCTGATCTGCTGATAGCACACAATGATGGGCATTCCTTTCACTGAAGGACAGAAGCCCAACCTTCAGCCTGTTAAATCAACCTGCAGCGTATTATCTCCATGGGGGAGCCTGTTATAAAGTCAGTCCAGGGGATTGAGTGATACTTCCCCCATCCTCCACCCCTTCTCATCATTGGTGGGTAGAAGGCTCTTACATGGCTACTTAAGGGCAGCAACTGCCTTCTGACTTGGAATATCATCCTTCACCTTCCATGACTGAATTGAAAAGATTCAGGATGTTAAGAGACTGGGGACAGCTGGAGATTTTGGAAGGGTAAAGGGTTTTGCTTGCTGACTGGAGAGTAAACAAGACACCAGGGATGCCTCCTGTAGGAAAGAAAGTCAGTATTAAATGGCCATCAGTGGGCCTTTCCCATGATCAAGGACTGTGGCATGAGAATTCCTCCTCATTGGGAGCTGCTAGCCATTCAGAGGCTGCTTGCTGTTTTTAATGAAGTGGTGATGTAGGGAGCTTGAGGTTTCTGCTGGAACAGCACTTACTTTTGAGGCGTTTGGTCGAAAAGTGCCAAGGCAGGGTTGGGGGGGGGGGTTGGTGGTGGGGGCCCGGTGGGTGGGAGTGGGATGGTGATTGTCAGCGGCAACAACAGGGTCGGTTCTGAGTGGCTCCTGTTCCTGATGCCAATCCTTTAATCAGACTCGTGAGTGTGTTTCAATAAGAGGTCTCTCACCCACTCCCTGAAGTGGCAGCAGACCATGAGTAGGCTGTATAGTTTTAGCTGCTGTGCACAGTAAGACTACTTGCAATTGGGTTTGTCCTGGTGATGGCATGATGAGACCTTTAAGCAATCGTTAATTGTCCACATAAGGGCTTCATTTAGTAACAGGGTGGGAAGTCCAATCATGGGCTTGTTTTAATTCTGGTGGAGGCAGCAAGGTGGTGGGATTCAGACTTCCTGCCTATTTAAAGATCCTTCCTGCCTCCAAACCCTCGCCACAAGAGAGGCCATAACATTCCACTTGGGCTTTGCAACCTCTGCCCCTCCTTCTAAAAAACCATTGATTGTCCACTGAACTTTTTCTCACTTCATGTAGGAAGCCCACGTGTGAGAAATCCTTTCTCACAGCACCTCACTCATTCAACACAACCGAGCTAACGTAATTGCAATTTTGAAGCCACAGATAGTACTGAGATGATAGTATTGATTTTAATACCATTCAGGAATACAGACAAGAGAGCTATTGCCCCGTTTGGGAGTGGCAGAGAGAAGCTCCCGTAATCTTGCAGTGAACTCTTACTGACATGACAGTGATCTCCTACTAAATTGGATATCGGAGGAATTGGGTGCCTTGTTGTTACAACCCATAGTAGCAGGCTGGTCCTGGGGACCAAAGGGAATGGTGTTAGACATTCGCATAAGTACTAATTGTTTGGCCCAAAAGAGTTTGCAGTGAAGACTGGCAAAGTCATGCTTGCCTTCCAGTTCAGAGTATTCTTGCTCCTCCAGGACAAAGCGATCTGTATTTTTTAAAAAAGTGCTTGTGTTTCTGAGCCTTTCCAAGCCCTATGATCTACTTCACATTGCTATCCCATTATATAATCGTCTGGTAAATATTGCAGTTGAACCTTGATTACGCTATTGGAGCCCTTTAAGACATGTTAAGGTAGATCCTGCTGGCTTTGGGTGGCCACTGAACATATTAAAGTGAAACTAATGATTAAATTCCACTTTTATTTCTCACCCACAGTTTCTACTGGGTTCAAATTTCCCCAAGATTCCTAACAATTAATTAATCTAAGATTTCAGTCCCGTAATAGTGTATGTCACATTGCAGTAAATAGAGTATAAATAAGAACATTGCAAGAATATATTTGGATCTTTTTGGCTATGGCAATTATTAGTGAAAATAGGAGCGTGAAGAACATGGAAGCTGAAAAATCTATTTACAACTACCTGTGTCGATCTATAAATGTAAAAAAAATGTAAAAATATAATATGCAAAATTAAGGCAATGCTTACTTTAAACAGAAAGATTTTAGATACTAGTTTTAAGTGATGACAAATAACTTTATAACAACATGTTCTTGGCAGGGTATTCCCCTCAGCTGAAGGCATAAATCAGAATTGAAGCATTCACTCCCCTGGCTGTCTGTCCATTTATTCATATGTTGAAGTCTCTGTTCTGAGAGCATGATTTCATAAAACCCCCTGTGAAGCAGTTGTTAATTATGATATTGCTGTCAATGTGAAGTTGTCACACTAAAATCAGAAGCAGAAAGAGGAATTTTACTTTTGTCTGACTTTGTGTCTTTTCTTATTTTCTGGAGGTCAGGTTGCCAAACTTTACCGTGATTCCAGTCTAGGAAATGTTGTGAACATAATAGTCACTCGTCTGATTGTTCTTACTGAAGATCAGGTAAGCTGAGGAATCCAAAATGTCTACTATTTTAATTGTCACTTTTAAAATTTTGATTGTTTTACAAAAATTGGAAGAAAGTTTCTGTTACTGGAAAATACAGCAGAAGAAATATTCTGGTTGTATGTGTAATAACATTATAAATGCTTTCAACAAGAAATATTTATAAGTTCTTTGTCTCTTGATGTGTTTTTAATTTATTTGGCCGAAGTCAGACATCAGAAAATCGTTATATAAAATAAAGGGTACGTTTTCAAACGAAAAATTAAAAAGCAAGCTGCCCTTACTAATTATCATCTTGGTTTTTATTCTTTGAAGAAGAACTGGTTCTTCAGTAATATGTTTGGATTTCTCTGGTATACTTGTTGCATTGTAGCCAAACTTGGAGATAAATCATCATGCAGACAAGTCCTTGGACAGCTTCTGTAAATGGCAGAAATCCATTCTTTCTCACCAAAATGATGGAAACACCATTCCAGAAAATGGGATTGCTCATCATGATAATGCTGTTTTAATTACTAGGTAAGATGTGGATATTTGCATGCAAATTATAATCACAGAATAAAAGCCTTATACACAGTGACTAGTTATTTACCTACATCACCCACAATCAGGATGTGGGCTTCAAATTAAAAAAATGCTTTTCTTCTGTCTAAAGATTTTTTTGTATAAGTTGTCCCTACTTTTATCAACCTGGCAGATATATGTTTGCCAATGCCCCGTGTGCCCTGCATTTTGGAGATCGTGTGGATTGCTACTCACCCCTTTTAATTTTTCTGCCACCTATTGGGAAAAGCATAGACTCTGAATAGCAAGTGACCAAATCTGTCAGAATCTGTTTGCAAGATGAATAGAGACTGGAATTGAGTTTACTTGGAGGACCAACCTTCTCGCTATTACTGAGTCACACTAATTTCATGCTTCCACTGATTCATTTTCTAATCTGCTTGTCACAGTTCAAATAGACAATGTGTTGATAATCTATGCAATTTAGTATTTGTTAAGCTTGCATGCAATTAAATTCAGAATCTATAAAATATGAATAGAAGTTGTTGCCAGGAGAAATGAAAAACTATGTTCAAAGAAAAAAATGAGCAAATTAATGTCCAGCATTAATTTATATCCTGACTTGTCATTGCTGACATGACATAATTAACTGAGGACTAATGAACGTAGTCAGCTTGTTATATAATGCTTACAAATACCTCAGTTACTCTTAAGGAGTTGTTGGCAATTATCAGTGAGATATTCAGAAACATAGAAATGACATTGCGCAATATTAAAATACAAGAGCCAAATGTACTTCCAAGACATAATTTCTGGACTTTCAATATGTAAGGCAAATGGGATATTTGCCTGTTTGGAAGAAATTTGTGCAATTCTGTGCCAGAGACAGGGAATAAGAAGTAAAAGTACATATTTAAGGATGTGATGTTTTTCTTTTTATATCAATTGTGACTTAAATAGAGTAAAATGTATGAAATGTGCAAGCACCATATTTAGCAAAATCAGTGCTACTTCTCAAGCTAACATTGTGAGTGAAATGGTACTTTTGCTGCCAGGATATTTGCAGTCATGTTCTGAATATGTCTAAGTCTAGATGGGAATACAGTTGATTTTCAAATACTGGATTAAAACACAGGCTCTTAAGTTGCTTCCAAACTTTCTTTAGTGAATTAGATTTTATTTGAAAGTGGGGGTCGAGAGTGTGGTGCTGGAAAAGCACAGCAGGTCAGGCAGCAGTCAAGCCCCTTCAAGGGCTTATGCTGGAAACGTCAATTCTCCTGCTCCTTGGATGCTGCCTGACCTGCTGTGTTTTTGGAGAACCACACTCTCAAGTCTGATCTCCAGCATCTGCAGTCCTCACTTTCTACTACTTTATTTGAAAGTGAAAAAGATTTGATCCATTTGCAAAGTGGTGCTTTTTGTTCACCTTCTTTCATTAGTATCCCTGAGCCCTGAGAAAGGATTGACAACTTCCATCAATGCAAGTCCAAAATAATTATCAAAAGATTCATGAGAGTGACACTGGGGTACAGTTTTTGTTTCTTCCCACTTCACTTATAAGGGGGAAATTGGATAAATGGTTGTGAGCACATCAGTGGATTCAGGAGGATGGTGCTCTCTGTTTCTTATTCAGTGATTTGTGATTTGTTATTATATCTCAGATTGCGAGAAATTGTTCCTTTGTCGCTTTGTCAGTTTAGCCAGTCAATAACTGTACTAGGTCTGTTATCAAAGTAACAGGTCAATCTCCAACTTCTGTTGAGTTAGCTGATCACATGGCTTTAGGAGTTTTTCATTTGACTTAGCTTCTAGGATAGTGGGGATAGGGAATTAAGGATATTTTTGGCAAGGTGGAAGGAAGAGTCAGGGCTGAAGAAGGGCACATGCCCGAAACGTCGATTCTCCTGCTCCTTGGATGCTGCCTGACCTGCTGCGCTTTTCCAGCAACACATTTTCAGGAAGGAAGAGTCAGTAGAGGTAACCTGAAGGGTAGTCTCCAACATGAGATGAATACATCATGAAGTCTTCATACTTCTTGCAGTAGACAGCCACAGAGAATGGTCTAGGGAGATGGTTGTCAGTGGAGAAAAAGAGCTAATGAAATGATCCTAGTATGCTAGAAGAGTAAGGTCTATTGGGACTGACCTGGCAGAGGACGGGTAAGGTACTAATGTCTCAGTCTCAGTAAATAATTCACTGCACTAATATATAGATTTTTGATCCAGTCAGCAGCTTGAGATTAAGTTCCATTTCCATTTGGACCATATTGCTTGGTTAATGCACACAAAAAGAAAATCATCCTTTCCTTATGTGCAAATAAGAAAATGCCAGGAAGCTTGCTATATTAGCCTTTATTAAGATAAAACCAAAATATAACTGATCTTCTCACTTACATTGATAGAATAGCATAAGGAGAAAGTTAAGTATTAGGTTGATACTACTGTCAATCCTCCATCTTCAACCTTGGGAATTGGGGGGAGCTAACATTTGTGTACCATTCTTAACATATTAAAAGCTGCAGTATGACTGCTGGTAAACATGTTTGGGGTTATTAGGTCCCATTCCTAATGTCATCAGCAGAAAAATCTGTTTTTAGCCACAAGGCAGCATGAGTAGAAATACTGGTATGTGCTAAAACATTTGCAGTTTGTTATCTAATAAAGTCAACAAGTCAGATGTATGTCTTTCTTCATATACACTAGACATGTCATAGAAGAGAAAACAGTTATAGTTACAGCATTAGCACTAAACTTAGAAATATTTTCTCATCTGATACTATTAATGTTTAATTTACAATAACAGAGTAAGGGAAAAGCTGTCTTTCTAAATAGTTATGCTTTCTCTTTATTGAAGGTATTGATGCTTACATTTTTTACGTTATCAGTTCTCTACTTCTACTGAGCTAAGAGTATGAAGGAATGTGATTGTGGATGTATTAGTCCAGAAGGAAAGCAGAAATGTTTGTAACATTTTTATAAACCACTGTTGTCCTTAATTTTATGCATAAATAAAAAATGAAAAAAACCAATGTATGAAATATGTTGATCCAAATTTTGCTAGATTTTTGTTTGTTATACTAAACTTGCAATTAGTAAAGCTGCAATATTGGTCATCCTTTCTATCACCTGGGTCTGTATTAATGTACTATTGATATAAAATTGATGTTGTAAACCTTGTCAATATAATAATGCGTGAATGAAATATGCCTTGGTGGAGGTGCAAGGCTGCTCCAAAGAGCTCTGCCATTGAGCAGTAGGAAGCTCGTTGGTACATGCAAATTTCGAACGTGATCAGGGTCTAGTTTCAGCTGTAGAATCAAGAGGGGATATGGAACAGGTGCTTTTCCCACATGAAAGAAAGCATGTTGGCAATTAAGTGATAAATAAATATTTACTTACTTCAACATTTACTTACTGAAAGCAAACGTTTAAGACCATTTTTCTTGCTGTCCGCTTGGCTAGGCCTTGTAAATTGAGATGATCAAAACCAAATATGCACAGTATTAGTAGAGTGGGTTGTGTGCACATCATACAATTGGAAATCGGTATCTCCTAAAATTTGTTACATAATGGTTCTCCACCTTGGTTAGGATATGAGTGGTCATTCTGAGCTGCTCTTACCAATTGCCCTGTAGTTGGTTATAAATTAGTAATAATGCTTAGTTTGTTCTCTTGGTTAAAGAAAAGGGATATTCTTATTAGCAATGGTCTTTTACAATAACATAAATCTGGTGAAAATATCCTCGGAGCACGAAAGTGACCCTGTCATAACACCATCTTTTGTGTTTCTTGTAAGTACACTTGTGCTTGGGAGCATTTTTGATGAAAAGCTGATCATTTCTATATTTATATTATCAGTATGGCAGATGGCCTGCAATAAAGTTAGTAAGAATAATAGTAACTCATCTTATTTGAAATAAACCTGGATCGGTGTTGCCTCTGAGTGTGGCTGAGGACAAGTCAACACCTTGAGTTTCTGTGAGAGCTCCAGTGTGCAATAAGCTAAAGGACTACACATTTAAACACATCGTCTGCACAATCCAAATTTTAAAAAATAGTGGCTATATGGTCCTAGAATAAATGTCTTATATTTGACAGTGCCAGTGAAGTTGATTTTCTTTTATTCGTGGATTCATTCTAGCTGGTTCAAACTAGAGCTATAAATTAGCATTTGTTATGAATTTATAATCTGCAGTTAGAAAGAACATTACAATTTGAAATTACATATCCTATATTTCATTGATTATCTATCCTTGAAATGGATTTGAATTATAATAATACATGAAAGACAATTTAACCCAATGGTATTGTGGTGCTAAACTAAAAATGTGAAGCTTTCTTAAATTTCAGAGATTGTTTTGAACTGAGACAAACTAAAATATTTGGATGGCTTTTTATTTTGCATTTCCAAAATTAGAAATTTGTGGATTCTGAGGCAGATTTTGTCGAGTGTAATGTTGTTTGTCAGTACAGAGAGTTGTTGTTTAAGCGGGTGTAAGTCAAGTCAAAATGTTCAAGAGCTGATGCGAGTCCTGCCAGAGTGGTAGAGTCTAGTCCAAATAAGCACAGTGATGAAACTAAATCAGCCACTTACATAATTATTTGCAAACCTAGGTATAAATTTAGCATGCAAAGCGTATTAATGGGAGGAGGCAAGAAATTTTTCTGTGAGTCAAATTTAACTGCAGTTGAAAGATATGTAACAACAGGGAGGTAAAAGTTCTAAAAACCATTAGAAAATTTCAGAAAATATTTATTTAGACAGGATTTTTTTCTCTCAGAAGGTTGTTTAATTTTTGAACTTCAGAAGGTGGTGGAAGCAGGGTAATTGAAAATGTTTAAGGTGGAGGTAAAGCCACCATCATCTTACCAGATAATTGGACCACTTTCCCATCACAGAGAGAGGATGGTGGTGGTTTAGCCTGACAGTCACCACACCTCAGGTGAGGGAGAGGTTGAGAAGGAAAGCCCTTCTTGGTAACCTAAGCCAGCGTCGAAATTCAATCTACACTTATTCACCAGCTGTCCAGCCAACTCAGCTAACCAACTCCCTAAAGTGGAGATAGATAGAGTCTCATTAGGCAAAGAAATCAAAGCAATTGGGGATGATTGGGAATGTGGAATTCAGAATACAAACAGATCAGCCATGATCTTATTGAAAAGTGGGGCAGGTTTGAGGGACTGATTGCCCTACTTTTGCTCCTAAATCATACTTTAGTGTGTTCATTGCCAGTTATGTACAACAATGCAATTTTCTTTTGGTAGCTACAGCTAATCAGATGCCACACTAGCATGCTTCCTTGTCATAACACAATTCTGTCTAAAGAATGATCCACATTAACGTTACATTAAGCGTTCATGCATATATGCTATATCAGGTGCACTGTTTCGCCTAGTTTCAAAGTTGGAATATTTTTATATACCAATCATATGCCAAATCAAAGTCAGGTCAATTCAAAGCTGTCCAAACTTGGATTTGGAATTGTAGGTAAGGGAGCATAAGGTCTGATCTGTCCATTATTTCTTGTGGTGACACCCCCCCCCCCCCCCCCCCCCCCCCGACCACCACCACCACCACCATTGATGCCAGCAATAATGCTAGAACTGAAAGAATGACACAATTTGAGAACCCACGCACCATGGGAAAATAATGAAATTAGGGATGGTCTTTTTATTGTTGAATCAGTCTTTTTATTGTTCTTGCTAGAATTCAGAAATTAGAATTGGAAAACTAGAAACCATGAGTAGGAGTAAGCCAGTCGGCCCTTCGGCCCTGATCCAACATTCAATATGACCATGGCTGATCATCTATCTCAATCTAATAATCCTGCTTACTCCCTGTATACCTTGATGCCTTTAAATCTAAAATATTATCAATTTCTTTCTTGAATAAATTCAGTGACTTGGCCTCCACAGTCTTGTGTAGTAGAGAATTCCACAGGTTCACTACCTTTTGATCCACCTGTGTTCTGAGACTGTGGTCCCTGGTTCTAGAGTCCTGAACCTGGGGGAACATCCTCCCTATTCAAAGCCTGTCCAGTCATGTTAGAATTTTAAACGTTTTAACAAGATTCCATCACATCCTTCTAAACTCCAGTGAATACGGTTCCAATTGAATCAATCCGTTCTCATACGATAGTCTTGCTCTCATTGGTATCAGTTGAGTGAACCTCAGCTGCACCCCTTCTATGGCAAGTATAATCTTTCTTGAGTAGGAAGACCAAAAAATGCACACAACACTCCAGGTGAGGTCTCATCAAGGTTCTGTATGAGTGCTGCAAGACATCCCTATTTCTGATCTCAAGTCCTCTAGCAATGATGCTAACATTTAATGGGAGGTGATAGCCTAGTAATTGGGGATCTGGGTTCAAATCCTGCCATTGCAGATAGTGGAGCTTGCATTCAACAAAAAATACAATCTGGAGTCAAAAGTCTAATGATGACCATGAAACCATAAACAAAAGCAGAAATTGCTGGGATAAACTCAGCAGGTCTGCTAGCATGTGTGAGGAGAAAGCAGAATTAACATTTTGGATTCTGTGACCCTTCTTCAGAATAGAACCATGAAAAAATTGTTGATCATCATAGAAAAGAAACCATCTGTTTCACTTAATTCCTTCAGAGAAAGAAACTACCATTCTTACCTGCTCTGACTACATGAAACTCCAAACTCTCAGCAATGTGGTTGACTCTCAGCTGCTCTCTGGGAAATTTGCAGTGGTCATTGAATGCTGGCCTAGCCAGTGACACCACATCCTATGAATGAATTAAAGAATTATATATTATACCATTTACCTTTCTCGTTGCTTGCCTATCTACTTTCATTGACTCTGTACAGGGACACTCAGATCCCTTGCTCACTCACATGTCGCAGTATATCACCATTGAAATAATACTTTGCCTTTCAATTTTTCCCATTGAAGTGTATCAATCATATTTATCCATGTTGTACTGCATCTGCAATGTGTTTGCCCGCTCACTCAACTTGTCTCAATTATTTTGAAGCCAGTTTGCACCCTCCTCACAACTCACAATCTCACCCATTTTTATATATTGTCAATAGTTAGATTCCAAGGAATGATCCTTGTATCCATTCAGCACTGCCTGCCACTCAGAAAAAGACCAATGTATTCCCACTCTCTGACTTATGTCTGTCAGCCAATTCTCGATCAATGCCAACATATTACTCATTATTCCATATACTTTCACTTTGTGCACTAACCTCTTATGAGAGACCTTATGAAAAGTCTTGTAAAAACCCACATACACCACATTCTCTGGTTCTCCCTTATCTATTCTATTAGCTATGTTCTCAAAAAATTCCAGTAGATTTGTTAGGCATCATTTGCCTTTCATAATCCTGTGCTAGCTTTGTCCAGTCCCATTAATGCCTTCCAAATGTTGTTATCATGTCTTTTTAAATAAACTCTGGAAATTCCCTCCCCCAACTCATGTTAGGCCTGTTTTTTTCCCCTCTCCTTCCCTTTTTAAATAGTAGGGTTAAATTTGCTGCCCTTCAGTCTGTAGGAACTGCTTCAGATTCTTTAGAATTCTGGAAGATGACCACTGATGCATCCAATATTTCCAAGGTCACTTTCTTTATAGGATATAGATTGTCAGACCTTGGTAATCTTTCACCTTTTGACCTCATTAATTTCCCCTGCATCATTTTCTAACTAACACTGATTTCCTTCAGTTGCACCTTCTCGCTTGGTTTTCTAACATTTGATTTTCTAACATTTCTGTGAGGTTATTTGCATCCTCTTTTGTGAAGGCAGAACTGAAGTATGTGTTTAATTCTTCTGCTGTTTCTTTTCTCCTCATTATAATTTCTCCAGCTTCTGACGTAAGGGACCTACGTTTGCCTTTCCTAATCTTTTTCTTGATAATTCTGAGTAATCCACAGAGCCTAGCAACCTCAAAAGTGTATGACTTGTGAATGACTTTAATCAGCTCCCATTTGGAACATTCTTTGTCTGTCCCTTATCAGTAATTGCATTGCCTAGTGTCTACAATTAAATATATGTGTGATTGGTATTTGCTGTACCAAAATAGGTGGTATAGCATAAATTCACACCTAAAAATAGCTGGAGTGGTCAGACATTGTGTTTTATATTCTAGAATATTGCAGGATAGAAACAGGCTGTTTGAGTCACAAGCCTACACCATGTCGTACTGGATAAAACATAAGTGTTTGAATATTTTTAAAGCAGAGTGGATAGATGTTTGTAAAATGTTATCTGGGTAGGCACAATTGGATTTGGGGTTACAGTTTGATCAGCCAAAATCTTGTTGAGTGGCAGAGTAGGTCCAAAGGACTCAGTGGCCTCCTCCTTCTTCTTGCTTATACATTGTACACTAATGCACATCAGGCTGGATTGGCTACACTGTTGTTGGTGGGTTTGGAGATGGTGGGGTCATTAAATCCAACATGTGGTCTTCCCATTGCCTACCCAACCTATCTGAAATTTTGTAGGGGCTGGTGGAGCTATTAGTCAGTCTTCTTGCCCTCCCTTGGGCCAGTTGAGGCTCCTAGGTTGCCAGTAAGTGATATTGGATTCATTGGCAGTCGTACTGTTAAAGAAGTTGGGCCTGAATTCTATGGAATGCCATTGTCCCTATCAGCACCTGGTGAGAAGAACAGTGTGGAATCCATCCGCAATCCTGAAAACTACCCAGCAGATGGGTGAGACCTTGAAGTTGAGATTTCCACCCGTACCTTGACAGAAGATCCCATTGCAGAGAGCCATCAAGTAATTGGATGGCCAGAAATTCTTCTAATCCCAGCAGCAGCCACTGTGGCCACCAGGATTATGGGCAGTCCCAATGAAGAGGAGCCCAGGTAAGGTCACAGTTGAGTCTAGGTGAGTGGATTGTGGGGAGTGGGAGGACCTGTAGAAAATTAAAGGGTGAGGTGATGATCCAGTGAGGGGAAACACTGGGAATCCCAAAGGGGAGTTCCTCCCCTTGCCTAACTGCAGGCTACACAACTAAAACTGCAGGGGTTCATGGATGGTGCAGACCTCACTCTATTATAAGTTTAAAACAAGATAGTATCTTTAATCAATTTATTTTAATATATTATGTCACATCTTCATATCAGGTGGGACTTGAACCTGGACCTTCTAGCCCGGGGCAGAAATACTGCCACTGCACCACAACAGCCCCTGCCATGAGGTTAGAAACTGGCAGTGGTAATGATCAGTTAAGAATCTCAATAGACCCAAAGGCAGGCAGTGTGTGAGACACCATCCATACACACCATAAAATCTCAAAATTCAGTTCAGAGGTGGGATGGTAGATCCTGTGTGCCCCCTTCTGCATTGCCTCACACACCACTGCACGAACTTCAAATTCACTGGATGGAGAAATCCAAGAACTTACAACTTTAGAGTGCTATTGCATGTGGAAATCTGACCCAGGAGTATTTCATATTAACACTGGATAATGAATGTAAAAAAATTCCAAGCCTAGTCTTCATCTTGATAAGTACAAAGTTTATTATAAGGTAAAAATCATTAAAAGGAAAAAGAAATGAAGTCTGCCAGCACTATTTGGCTTGTAGCATTATTTTTAATAGTAAATAAAAAGCTTGCTTTTTTGGCCAATTTACTCCAGATCTTTCCAGGAAACTCTGATTCCAGCAATGCCAGTCACCTAAGTAGTCTCAATTATGTATGAGCATGTGCAGCAAATATTGGTAAATCTAACCACAGGGAGTATCACAGCCAAGCCTGATGCAATTCTTGTTTGCTGATCACAAGCATGCACTCTTTGCAGGAGATAGTGTCTGCTATTGGTCAGAAAACAAGTTCTGCTGATTAGAGAAACAGAGTGTGCTGGAGAAACACAGCAGGTTTGGCAGTAGCTCGAGGGATAAAACAGAGTTAATGTTTCAAGAGCAGTTCTTCAGGACAATGTTATTTGGTTTTATTTCATGGCCTTTGTGTTTATTCCATTCATTATCCTGAGGATATTGTAGCCAACTGTAGCATTTGTCATCCTTAATAACCTTCAAAACAACATTTTTATTTTTTTGGTTCCGATACCGGACATGGAGCAGAGATCAATTCTGGAACTTCCTAGATTGTAGGGTTCAGTTATGCCCTGTAAGTCTGGAAGGACTGTGCAACAGGCCAATGTCACTGTTAATTAGACCAGGAGGAATGTACAGCAAGTCAGCACGGTCATGGGGCAGACTGGGAGAATGGAAGTGTGTGAGTGCAGCAAGGGGTGATAAAAACTGGCAGCAGGCAGCCACTTCAATCTATTTGTACATGTTAGAGCCAAAGTGTGACAACACAGGAAAAGAGGTAGGTGATTGGTAGGTATTTCTTCCATGTCCCTTTGATTGGCCAAGTAGTTTAAATCAGAAGACATTATTATTGCTTGAAAGCCATTTGGGAAATACACTTTGAAAATATTTAACATTCAAATTAATGGATTAAATGGAATAGAGATGGGTGGGCAAGCGATATGTTGGGGCTATGGTATATGAGAGCTGGTGGACATTAGTGCGATCCACAGTGACCACAACTGCAGAAAGAGCTGGCTATCCAAGAGTCTTTGGCTCAGAGTTGATAATCTGGAGTCTGAACTGCCAACACTGTGACATATAAAAGAGGGAAGAGTTACTATGATTCAGGAGACAGTCACAGCCTTTAGATTAATTATATCACATTTGGTCTATGGTCAAGGACAGAATGGTGTGATTGTATGTGTAGGATAATGAAGAGGTGAAAGATAATTTAAGTGTCACAGGAAAAGGCAGAAAATACAAGCAGAGAATTGCAGCAAAAATTAGAACCAGAATAAGTTATAATAGAAAAAAAGAAACAAATCTTAAGATTCTTTATCTGGATGCACACAGCATTTATCGCAAGAGAGATGGACACAAGTAGAAACAAATGAATATGACCTGTTAGACATTACAAGCTGTGGTTGTCAGGTGATCAAGTTTAGGAACTCAACATTTTGAAGTATTTGAACAAAATGAACAAAAAGGAAAAGGATTTTGGACAGTGCTGTTAATAAAGGAGAGTATTAGTGCAGTGGTGAGTAGTGATTTGGTGCAATAGATCATGATGTGGTATCAATTTGAAAAGAAATAAGGAAATGCAAGGAAAAGACTTGATGCGTGAAAATCATCCAAAGCCCCATAGAAGAGGTGCCTCAGAAAAGTAGAAGTCAGGAAGTATTGGAGGTGTGTAAGAAGAGCACCTCAACTGTTATGGCTGATTTCAATCTGCATATTGTCTGGACAGATCTGATGGGCAAGAGTAACAAGAAAAACAAATTTGTACAGTGCATCAGGGATTGTTTCTTAGAGTAATATGTTGCAGAACCTTTGCTGATAGGTTTTAGGCTATTTTAGATTCAGAAATGTGTCTTAAGAGGATTAATAAGAGATCTTGTCATTAAGGACTCTATATGGGGTACCAAACACTTCATGGGAAAATTTCAAATTCATTTTGAGGGCAGGTTTGGTCAGGTATGGCAAGGAAACCCGTTTGATGTTGTGTGAAGAGTCGTTCCATCAAACTCGATGTGACTCACAGCCAAAACATGGTAAGATTAGTTACAGAATAATGGGAGACTTATTTCTTCTCTCAGAAGGTAGGAGTTTCTGGGATTCTCTGGGATTCTGTACCACAGAGACTTTGGGAGGCTAGATCAGTGGAAGTTTTTAAAGAGGAGATTGTTGATATATTAGGGAGACGAGGTCTATGAGGAGCTGGCATGAAAGAGAAGTTGAGGCCTTGTGGAGATCAGCTATGATCACAGGCCTACTCCTACTCCTCACGATTAGATTCCCACAGTATGGAAATAGGCCCTTCGGCCCAACACCCAACCCTCCGAAGAGTAACCCATCCAGACCTATTTCCCTCTGACTAATGCATCTAATACTATGAGCAATTTAGCATGGCCAATTCACCTGACCTGCACCATCTTTAGACTGTGGGAGGAAACTCACACAGACACAGGGAAAATATGCAAACTCCACACAGACAGTCGACCAAGGCTGGAATCGAACCTGCGACCTTGGTGCTGTGAGGCAGCAGTGCTAACCGCTGAATCACTATGCCACTCATGTTCTGTCAGCGCTATCCTACCCAACAACAAAATTGTTTATGCATTGTATTCATGTGAACATCAGGGGGAAATTAAATCCCATGATAATTAAAGATACCGAAGTAGAGAGAATGTAATCCATTAAGACTAGAGAAGTTACAAATGAGGATGCCTAGCAGTCAGGAGTAGCAACTCTGCTCTTGCATAATCCTCCACAGGACCACTTCACATTCAACATTCATTCCACTTTCCGACTTACATGTCGACAATGTCACATTTGCTTTACTTGCTAAATGATGCAGATAAACTGGGCGCAGTTTGGTGATGACACATTTCTGTGACCAATTGCTTTTCCTATACACTGCTCAGGATGCTGTAACCAGACTTCCACATGGTTTCCTAACAGTCACTCTGGTGAGATTATGAAGGTAGTGTTGAAAACCATTGTGACAAATGGGTCAACATATTCGGCTATCCCTATGGAGGTTCCTGCTGTAGATTTATTCATTACATTGTGCTGAAATTGTATAATTCAATTGTGTTTTTGTTTTAGCATGAAAAATATGCAATATATAAAAACATGGTTCAGTAATTTTTCATAATTTCTTCATCACTTTTCACAATATAAAAAAAATAATATGTTATATTCTGTGTTCAATACTCTGACCTTATGGACTAATCCAGACCACATTCTTTGATGTTTATAATATCTCCATTGACAAGGCAGTTTTAGATTAGATTAGATTACTTACAGTGTGGAAACAGGCCCTTCGGCCCAACAAGTCCACACCGACCCGCCGAAGCGCAACCCACCCATTCCCCTACATTTTACCCCTTGACCTAACACTACGGGCAATTTAGCATGGCCAATTCACCTGACCTGCACATCTTTGGACTGTGGGAGGAAACCGGAGCACCCGGAGGAAACCCACGCAGACATGGGGAGAATGTGCAAACTCCACACAGTTAGTCGCCTGAGTCGGGAATTGAACCCGGGTCTCTGGCGCTGTGAGGCAGCAGTGCTAACCACTGTGCCACCGTGCCGCCCACCACTTCCTAACAGTCACTCTGGTGAGATTATGAAGGTAGTGTTGAAAACCATTGTGACAAATGGGTCAACATATTCGGCTATCCCTATGGAGGTTCCTGCTGTAGATTTATTCATTACATTGTGCTGAAATTGTATAATTCAATTGTGTTTTTGTTTTAGCATGAAAAATATGCAATATATAAAAACATGGTTCAGTAATTTCCTCATATATACTTTATTACAAAAATATTTCTCAATATATAATATAATATATTACAATTAATTGTCACTTTAAATCAAATATTTCCTATTATGAAATTGGATAATGATGGAAAAGCCATTGATTAAAGTAACTTATGTACAGTAACCAGGTACTGTATTACGTTATAGTAAAGGATAAGGCTCGACAATTGAATGGCACATGGCAAGTTTATATTTAGAAAAAAATCTTGCAAGTAGAAACAAGTAGTAGCACAATATAATGACATAATGTTAAAACCTGCTTTCTTTCTGACTTAAGGCAGTTTTACATTGTTGAAGTGCCATTAGTGGCAGATGTGTAGTAACTCCAGCATTGAGAGCACTCCAAAATGAGAAGGGCTTGACCTCTGGAGACAGGAAGGCTTTGAGAAATCAACTTAAACCTACATTCTTTCTCATTTACCCATGAAATTTGCTAGTTTTCTGCCTCTGACATGTTTAGGAGGCTTAGCCTTAACATGAGATGAACTAAACAGGGAAATTTGGGCACTAGTATCACTGGTGAAACTTTGTTCGCTTCTGAGAAGTCCTTACAATGTTTTTAGCTTTCATAGAGGCAATATAAATGAAATCTGTTAGCCTTTATTAAAATGTTTTTCAATACAGGAACACCTTTAGGTAACATAAGTTTTAGCATATGTAAAAGGCAAGACAGTACCGATGTTGTCCAAATTAGATCTTTCCTCCGATGTTTAGGTTTAATTAGTAGTTTATTTAACTTTATTAACCATTCAAGATGTATTAAAAATTGTAGGAATAACGAGGAGCTGTAGCATTTTACCACTTGTAAAAATGTACTGCAAATGCACAAAACATATCATAGTCATGGAATATAGAGAGAGCTAGCTATTTGGATACAGTACTGGCTCAAAGGTAGAAGACAGTGGGTGGTGGTGGAGGGTTGCTTTTCAGACTAGAGGCCTGTGACCAGTGGCGTGCCACAAGGATCAGTGCTGGGTCCACTACTTTTTGTCATTTATGTAAATGATTTGGGTGTGAACATAGGAGGGATAGTTAGTAAGTTTTCAGATGGCACCAAAATTGGACGTGTAATGGACAGTGAAGAAGGTTACCTCAGAGTACAACAGGATCTTGAACAGATGGGCCAATAGGCAGAGGAGTGGCAGATAGTGATTAGTTTAGATAAATGTGAGGCGCTGCATTTTGGAAAGACAAATCAGGGCAGGACTTATACACTTAATGGTAAGGTCCTAGAGGGTGTTACTGAACAAAGAAACCTTGGAGTGCAGGTTCATAGTTCCTTGAAAGTAGAGTCACAGGTGGATAGGATAGTGAGAAGGCGTTTGGTATGTTTTCCTTTATTGGTCAGAGTATTAAGTATAAGAATTGAGAGGTCATGTTGTGGCTGTACAGGATCTTGGTTAGGCCACTGTTTGAATATTGAGTGTAATTCTGGTCTCGTTCCTATTGACAGGATGTTGTGAAACTTGAAAGGGTTCAGAAAAGATTTACAAGGATGTTGAGTCGGGATTAGATTGCTGCTGGAAAAGCACAGCAGGTTAGGCAGCTTCTGAGGAGCAGGGAAATTGATGTTTTGGGCAAAAGCCATTCATCAGAAATGAGGCTGGGAGCCTCAGGGTGGATTTATTTCTCCACCCCGAGGCTCCCAGCCTCATTCCTGATGAAGGGCTCTTGCCCATAACATTGATTTTCCTGCTTCTCAGATGCTGCCTGACTTGCTGTGCTTTTCCAGCACCACTCTAATCTTGACTCTAATCTCCAGCATCTGCAGTAACCACTTCATCTTACAAGGATGTTGCCAGGGTTGAAGGATTTGAGCTATAGGGCGAAGCTGAATTGGCTGGGGCTGTTTTCCCTGGAGTGTCGGGGGCTCAGGGGTGACCTTGTAGAGGTTTATAAAATCATGAGGGTCATGGATAGGATAAATCGATCAAGTCTACTCCCTGGGGTGAGGAAGTCCAGAACCAGAAGGCATAGGCTTAGGGTGAGAGGGGGAAGATATCTAAGGGACCTGAGTAGCAACTTTTTCACACAGAGGGTGGTGTGTGTATGGAATGAGCTGCAGACGAAGTGATTGAGGCTGTATATGTTTTGGGTTAAGTGGATAGGAAAAACCTAATTCCAATCACAAAAGGAACAAGAAACAGAAGGATTAGAATTAAAATGATTTGCAAATGGAGCCAATACAATGTCAGAACAAAAACCTTACTCACATAGCAAGTAGTTAGGGTATGGAATGCCGTGCCTGGAAATGTGGTGGAGGTAGATTCAATTGAGACTTTCAAGACAGCTTGGGATGATTATTTGGATAGAAGTAATGTGCAAGGATATGGAAATAAAGGAAGAAATTGGTACAAGGTACTGACTGATGCACATTTGAAGAGCTGGTGCACACAATCGGTCAAATGGCCTCCTTCTGCACCACAACACATCTGTGATTCTGTGATTCAGCAGATGGGTAAGGAACAAAGCTTCAGATAGTTTATTATACCGAGTCATACAATCTTTTCTAGTTGACCAGTAATGGTGTCACTTTGATTAAGTAGGACATTGCAGAAGCTGCACACAGCTCACATGGATTGTGCCAAGTTTTGACGATGAATATCTGGAAAATAAAACAGGGCGATGACATATATCAACTATTCAAATACACGTTATGCCAGTGAACTGAAAAATGTGAGGCCATTATTGTGTGGAAAGTTGGAAATACTTTTGAGTTTTGGTGTGAAACATTATAATTAGCTTTAGAGGTGTAATAAGGAAATTACTAACCCACTATTGGGTGTGCATGTTAGCATGTATGAAAAAATGCTAATGAACGAAGACCAGGATGAGTAGTAAATTCACAAGATTCTGGTGCATTGTGAAGGATTCATGTGAATGGAACTACTGTAAGTTGCTTGGTTCAAAGTTTTCCTGAAAAGCTGCCAGTTACATGGCAAATGTCAGACAGCAGGCAGTTTGCAGCTAATGAATGTGTGGATTGGGCCTGAGGAATGCTTTCTTGGTGCCAATTAATGTAACATAACTTGGCTTCATTGGTACAGTGGTCAATTTAGAGGTCTAATTTCACAAGATTTATGAACAGGTGTCTTTTATTTTGTCATACATTTTACACGTTGGTCGAACATA
Source organism: Chiloscyllium plagiosum (assembly GCF_004010195.1). Classification (NCBI taxonomy): domain Eukaryota; kingdom Metazoa; phylum Chordata; class Chondrichthyes; order Orectolobiformes; family Hemiscylliidae; genus Chiloscyllium; species Chiloscyllium plagiosum. The sequence goes on along the minus strand of NC_057710.1, from coordinate 76,682,264 downwards.
TATTTACAAAGTGTGAAATGTTGATATTTTCCAGTGTCACGGATATGGATGGTTGCGTTTTTTTTTAATGAAAGCAATTTTGTTTTATTCATTATTGTCTGTCATCTAATTTTCCAATCAATGACCCTTCTTTTAAAGTATCTGGCTATTTACTGTTACAGAAAACTCTAGTCACTTTAAAATGCTCAGTTCAAATGAACAAATAAGCCTTAAATTAGATTTGCACATACATAAATAGTTATTGCTGCTATACATGAGTGTCATAAATAATTATAACTTTTAACTTGGAGCTAGATTTAACCTAGTTCTACTTCATGCTTCAAAGTTTGATTTTTCAAACTCATAATACGAAACTGTTAATAGTGTAGTGTGATAGTCATTAAACATATTTTTATAGCTCTTCCACATTGGAAAGCATCATCTTCTTTGGGAATGCTTCAGGAAGTGCTGAGAGCCATCTGAAAGGTAACTTTATTACCTCATCCCATGATTTTTACTGGCAGCAGTCCTAAAAATGGAAAGTATAGCCATTGCAGGCTGCTAGCCTTCAGTCACAGGTAGGCTGAGTACTCTGTCTTTTATTGGAGTCAACAAAACAATTTTACATTTGAAGGCCTGCTGACGACTATAGAAATTGTGATTTGCAATCTGTTCTGTAGACTGTTCAGCAAGATTGTGAAATGAATTCCACAGGACCGGGATGTCTAGATTATGTCAGAAACGTTTCCACTTGAAAGAATTCTGTAGTATAAAGGAGGTATTTAAGTGAGAACCATTTGGACATTTAAAAAAAAAATACATAGATCCAATGAACTCCATGCACAGCGGATATTAATATGGAAAGTTAAAAGCTGAAAAGTAATGGAGTCAATCATCATTAACCTGATGTGGCTTGGACTATGAAACTGTCTCTTGATCAGGTTCTTTTGATTTCAGACATGAATACAGGCAGACTTGACATGCGTATATAGAAGCGGTATTCTGAGCGAGTCCACTTTCAAGATTTTACAAAGAGTATTGGATGACTGAAAAATGGCCAGGGAAGCTTTCTTCATTTATTAAGTTTGGAGATAGGCTGTTTTTAATAATATGACATATTATACTAAGCTATTCCATTATAATACAGTGATGTGTTTATAATTAACAGCCCTTTTCCAAAACAAAGATAGTGCTTGTGACAGTGACTGAATAGGATTGCTTCAAATCTAGATTACTATGAATGCACCTGGAAAAGGTCACCTAAATAATGTCATCATGAGGTCAATTGAAAGTTAATGTTTGTTGAGGGAAATGTATCTCTCATGAATTATAAGGTTCTTCTTTTGAATATCAAGGGAAGTAAATTATCAAGAATACTGACTTTTTAAAATTGTCTTCTTCAGGTTGTATAGTTATATTTTATTATTTTATAAACTATATTTGAGTTAGTCAGGTGCAAGTATGATGGCTAGTTTGTACATGTGACACTTTCAAAAGTTAAACTTTCAGCTATGTCAGATTGCTTTTCTTTTGAATATTTTCTCTCAATACCAGGCTAGGCCTATATCCTGATGAAGGGCTTTTGCCACAAAAGTTGATTTTCCTGCTCCTCGGATGCTGCCTGACCTGCTGTGATTTTCCAGCAACACTCTGATCTAAAGTCTGGTTTCCAGCATCTGCAGTCCTCACTTTTACCTAGGCCTATGTCCCCTTGAGTATACAAAATTGATGGGTGATCTAATATGATTAAATGAATTGGTAGGGTTAAAAGAGAGAAACATTTTGTTTTGTTGGCAAACCCTGAACAAGGGGACATGATTTTAAAATTAAAGTTAGGTTATTCAAGGTTAATTTCATGAAGTGTGGTGGAAATTTGGAACTGTATTCTCCAACAATTGAAGCTGCTCAATTTAAAATTCCCAAAGTAAGATTGATGAATATTTGTAAGAAAGAGTTTAAGGGTTTTAAGTTTTATGGAAACAAGACAGGTATAAAAAAATTAAGATGACGATCAGCCATTATTAAATGAAATGCCTGATGCTCCTGTGGCTGAATGCCCAAGTCCTATTTCTGTATTCCTATGTTTCACTTTGATAGACGAGCTGTGTAATATCTTCAAGAAGTTGTGTGTTGGATAGCTCAAATTAATTGATTTGTAAAACTTGTGCTATGTAAAGAAGCAGAGAAAAATGATTGTCCTGGACTTTGCAATGAAAAATAGCAGACAGCGAATCAGTACTTATCAATCTTCCAGAGTGAACCAGACAAAAAGTTTTAGAATGCTCATGATCAACTCTTATGGAATGAGCAGGATGATGTTTGAGTTGTCAGCTTCTTTGTCAGTTTTATGTTAACTGTATTTTACTTACCTCATCATGGAAACATGTAGATTGTGTGAAATCATGATAGATAACCTCTAAGCTCACCAGAACATCTCCACGCCAATACATCTTAATCACTGCCAAAACAATTCTTCTACGAAAATCTATCTAACTATAGCAAAAGCAAAAGAAAATGAAATTATTGAAAAGGTTTTTTAGTTTTCCTTTCAACATTATATCTCTCAATCCTATCTTGCTTTCAGCACATGATTTGACATCGAATTAAATATTCTTAATAGATACTTTGAGGTTTAAATTCTCTCTGCAAAATCTTTTTAAAAGATTGATGGTCAAGGTGCTGATCTAGTGCTTACTGACAACACACCTGCTGCTGCAAAAAACATCTGGTGCACTAATGTTCTTAGGGAAGGAAACTGCTGCCTTTACCTGGTCTTTTTTATTCATTCACAAATGAGGATGTTGCTGGCCTGACCAGCATTATTTACCCATCCCTAATTGCCTCAGAGGGCAGTGCTGTGCATCTGGAGTCACACGTAGGCCAGACAATGTAAGGTTGGCAGTTTCCTTCCCCTAAAGGACATTAGTGAACCAGATGGGTTTTTCCAAAAATCAACATCAACCTTAATTCCAGATTTATTTTTTATTGAATTCAAATTCCACCATCTGCCTAGGCAGGATTTGAACCTGGGTCCCAAACGATTGCCTAAATTTATGGATTAATAGTTTAATGATAAGACCACTAGGCCATCATATATATGGCTGGTCTACATGTGACTTCAGAATCCCAGCAATATGGTTGACTCTGAGCTGCCCTCTGAAATGGCCGAGCATGCCTTTCAGTTGACTCCAAGAGCTCCATATGGGCAATAAATGTTGGCCCAGCCAACATCCCATGAGTGTAATTTTTTCAATTTAAAAAAATCATATGTATGGTAGCATCATAATTGGCTGCCATCCAATTATTGACAGTTTCCACGTTCCAGGAACCTATGGGGAGAAGGCAGGAGAATGAGGTTGAGAAAAAATGGTGAAGGTCATCTACCATTGCTTCACACAATCTACATGTTTCCATAATGGAGTAGGTAAAATACAGTTAACGTGAAGCTGGCAACTCCAACATCGTCCTGCTGATTCCCTAATGAGTGAATCATTGAGTCGATTCAATAGGCTGAATGATCTAATTTTGCTCCTATATCTTATGGTCTTAAGGCTTCCCTCATCAGCAACCTCCAGACACCTGAGCAAGAATTTAACCTACTGTTGGGGATAGCCCAAAGGCATGCACAATTGGGCACTTACCTATTTAAGTTAGCTGCCCTCTACTACCAATATGTTTCTAACAAGATCAGGTGCCCTCTACTACCACTGTGTTTCTAACAAGATCAGGAATTTGTTGACCCACTTACCTGGCAGTCTTCCTATCCTGCCTTCCTCCTATTCCTTCCACCAAAGTTACCTCAGCGGGCTCAGCAAGATTCCTGCCTGCACTTTATCAATATGCATTCTGCAGTCTGATTGATTGACACGCAGTTGCTTGCTCTGTTCTTACAGGACCTTGATCCCCTGTACATCAGGCTGCACTGAAATGGATTTGTAATTCAGCAAGTTCAAGTGCAATAGCTCATGGAAAATCTGTGGGAAAGACTAAGTTTAATAGACAACTGGCACTGTTTGCTCACTGCTGACCGCAAAATCCGTTCTGTTGTGATGCTATTCCATCCTTGTTTGTCAGTTTCAACTTTCACCTCTATCTGTTCATATATCAACCATCTCTTAGAATGGCTCACGCTGTTCTTTACTTTCAGCAGTTTACTTTTTCCTCAAGACAATGCTAGTCTATAGCTTAAACTAAATAAACAAATGTTAAGCAGCTACTTAGTGAAAAATTAATCACCTTATGTTGACCCAGATTTTGCTGGAACAGAGCATCTTGTGGTATATCTCATTAATTGGTTTTTCCCTCTTGCCTATTGGTTCAAAATGTGTGTTCTGCAAGGTGCTAAAAGTGCAATTTATTAATCTTGTACATGGAAATGGGGTATTCAATCTTTAGTGAATAATTGAATTAAGAGATCGATTCCTAACCCAACCAATCAAAAATGAAAGCATTGGATGGTTAGAGTTTGACAAATAACTTTTTTCTCTCAGAACCTTGTTACACTTTGGAATTCTTTTTCCCAGAAAGCACTGGAGGCTGGGTCATTGGATATACTCACAGATGTGTTAGACAGGTTTTTGATCAACGTGGGAAGCAGGCAGAAAAGTAGAGTTAAGGTCACAATCGGATCAGATATGATCTTATTGATAGTCAGAGCAGGTACGAAGGCCATTCATTCCTGATGACGGGCTTTTGCCTGAAACGTCGATTTTCCTGCTCCTTGGTTGCTGCCTGACCCGTGCTTTTCCAGCACCACACTGTCAACTCTAATCTCCAGCATCTGCAGTCCTCACTTTCGCCAAAAAGGCCAAAAGGCCAATTCCTGCTTCTTTATCTTATGACCTTCATAGGGGCACCAGTCTCAAGAATGTAGAAAAATTTTATATCTTGTAAGCATGCTGACCAAGGTTGCCACTACAGATAACAGTGTGAACATCGAAAAAGCAAGCTCTACCTATGACCAGCTCTATGATTCTGACTGGCTGTAACATGGTATTAAATGGAAGACTAAAATGAAACTGTGCTACAACATTGCCCTTACCACCCTACTGTCTGGTACAGAATTCTGCATGTGCTTTCAATGTCACATCAAAGTTCTAAAATGTTTTCACTAAAGACACCTGCAATTCATCTGGAAAATTTGAAAGGAGGAGGATAGCACAAACAATGAGCTTCCTCATCATGTCCAACTGAAAAGATAAGAAACCACACACTGAGAACTGGAGGAAGAATGCCTCATCTTCTGCCCTGGAACCCTTCAAACATCCATCTTTTGCCTTCCCAGCTACCTTCTCCCAGCCCCACTCTCACCCTGTCTATTTATCTCTCAGCCCTCTATCCCTCCCACATTCCTGATGAAGGGTTTATGCCTGAAACATTGATTCTTCTGCTCCTCGGATGCTGCCTAACTTGCTGTGCTTTTCCAGCTCCACACTTTTCAACTTCGATTCTCCAGTGTCTGCAGTCCTCACTTTCTCTCAGTCTTTAATAGGTAAAGCTACTCTGGTCTGATGGCATCTTTGTAAGACTTCTTCACACCTTCCCCAGTGCCACAGGACATTTTGCTTCAAAATGTTTTATTATTTAACAGACACAAATATTACTTGCCTTAAGCATAATGGCATCTCGATTCTAGTCCTGAGCTTGCAATGTAATTTTAATATAATACCAGAATGCTAGCCTTGCCTTATAGCTCAAAGCCACAAACATGAAATCAGTCTTATAATCTTGTATAAGTCGGCAATTGCATCAAATGAGCCAGTTATCTGCCAACTCCAGTCTTCTTTGTGTGGAAGAATCATTTAGTGTTTAGGAAGATCGAACCTGATGATTACATCCAATGATTTTCAGAACTGAGCAGAATTTGTTAAATTACAATCTGGAACTTGCTGCTTAGCACAAAATAGACATTACTCTTTTATCATTATATCTAGAGGTTAGCTCCTTAATACTTTAAAGCTTCTTTCAATAAATCCCTCTCTTGTACTAACTGTCTAAACTTTGCTGGGATGGGGGTTGGTGCCACATCATGAGTGGCACATTCATTTCTCGGCATTGTTAAAAAATTGCCTTTGGCTATAAGTCAAATTAAATGCTATCACTCAAAACATTTTGCTGTTGGTAAAATGATCTTTATAGGTTTACTTAATCCTTTGGAAATGAAGCTGGTCTGTACATTACAAATGTTAAAATGCAGAATAACTTCATTGATTATTTGTGTGAAGCGTAAATATGAAATAATTGATTAAAAGTTCAGACCGCTTAAGGTAACTACCGTACAAATGTTTTAAGTACATTTACGATATTGTCTAAATCATTGAGAATATCAAAATTTGGAACAATAAAATGATCATTGCCGATGTTGTAACTGAGTAACACTAACATAATTGTGTGTGTTGTATAAATAAAACTATATAAATTACCATTGCAGAATGTCACATAATAATGACACTGCGATTTGAAGTTATGGAGCTGGATGTGTGAGGACTGGTAAGATGGTAGGGGCGGCATTGATAGGAAACCCACAGCCATAGCATCTTACCAGTCATTGGGAATTTCACAGGGTGACAACTCACCAGTCTATTGAGACAATGAAGTTCCCAGTTAATGGACACTTTCTGCCCTGGCTGGCATCTTGCAGCATCAGAAGGGAGTCCTAATGTGGGTGGCACGGTGGCACAGTGGTTAGCACTGTTGCCTCACAGCGCCAGAGACCCGGGTTCAATTCCCGCCTCAGGCGACTGACTGTGTGGAGTTTGCACGTTCTCCCCGTGTCTGCGTGGGTTTTCTCTGGGTGCTCCGGTTTCCTCCCACAGTCCAAAGATGTGCAGGTCAGGTGAATTGGCCATGCTAAATTGCCCGTAGTGTTAGGTAAGGGGTAAATTTAGGGGTATGGATGGGTTGCGCTTCGGTGGGGCGGTGTGGACTTGTTGGGCCGAAGGGCCTGTTTCCACACTGTAAGTAATCTAATCTAATCTAACGCCTGGAATGGGGCGGGGCTCAGGGTAGGAATGGTCTCCTCTGCAGCTCCAGTATCACCGCTTGTGATGTGGCCAGCCTCCTCCTTCCAATTGCTGGAGCTTTGATATCAGTCTCACCTCTTTCAAATACTTCTATCTGGACCAAGTTTTTTTGCTGTTGATTTGGAAGTTCACAGTCTGCCTTGACAGACTCAATTCTGGAGGAAGTGCTCCGAATGTCCTGATTTTAATGGTAGGAACATAGGATCAGCAGGTGTGGTTGTGTACGGTTGGTGAGTGGGAGACTGGGGCTGGGGGCTGCTTATGTCAGTCAGACCCAGTGGCTCAGGAAGTAGTGCAGAGGCAGCCACAGTGGCTGATGGGTGCAATGGTGCTCTGCATGAAAGACTGGGATCAGTTCTCCAGCACCTGAAAGCAAGTTGATGCAAAAAAACAAACTGCCTTCTCGGTCTAACTCCACACACTCTTTACTCCTCAACACTCTCATCCATGCCAGTAACTATCACCTCATGCCAATGTCCACACATTGACCCTTCATAGCCTCCAAGTCAATACTTGCTCCTCTACCCATCAACTGTGGACCTTTAAGTCTCCAATATCACCTTAGTACCCACTCATGTCAACCCATTGCTATTTCCACTTCACTTTGATCTTATGCTCTGTGTAGTAACTCATCCGGTATCCACCATGGACAGGCCTCAGGGACCATGCTGAGATTTTGGCCAGATGTTCCATGGAGTAGCAATCTCACACAGATTGTCACTCCAGCCCCTTTTCTTCTATAAAAAAAAGGACATCGCATTTCTGAGAGCTCATGGCTCCATTGGAAATGCAAAGCCATTCTTGCAATCTAACAGCTATGTTGTAATGTAGAACTGGCAGACAAAGGCAAACTATGCTTTAATTCCCCGCAGTCAGCTGCTGTATTCTGACTTTTAAAAATACAGAGGCACTGTCAGACACTTTGATGGCTGCTGTAAAAATGTAAGAACATAATGTAAGTATGATGTTAGCATGCTGAGAGGGTGCCAGATGGGTAGGGGGATAGGTAACTATGATATCACTGGGAAAGGTACCAACTGGGTAGAGGTAGTGTGCCAAGGTGCAAAGTGGCTTGGTAACTGATTGATTGAGTCTTCAGGGTAAGTTGGAGTGGATGTGAGAAATCGGGTCCAATGGGTTGGAGGGGGTTATTGGGCATTGGATTAGTGGTGGGGTGGCAGAAATGCTGTGGATGGGGGTAGAAAAATGATAACACATTTTCCACCTGGGAACCCTGCAGCGTTTGGGACTCAATATTGAGTTCAAGCATTTTAGGGCATGAGCACTTGCTTCCATGTCCTTCCTTAACCATAACACACCAGACCTTGTCATGACATAGGCTGCCACCACAACCAACCCATTGTCAACTACTACTGGTCCCCTTTTGCAGCTATTCATTCTCCCAAACTGGTCATTACCTATTCCTTTGTCTACCCAACTGCTGTACTTTCTCTCTGGGGTCCATCTTCTATTGTTTACATTCACCTCATCCCTCCAGCTGGCTTCAGTATATACACTTACCTTTTCCTAGCTACAATCAGTTCTGAAGATGGGTCACTGGATCTGAAATGTTAATTCTACTTTCACTCCGCACATGCTGCCAGACCTGCTGAGTTTCTCCAGCAATTTTGTGTTTTCTTTCTGAATTCCAGCATCCACAGTCCTTTGACTTTTCTGATAACTCATAGGTTTTGTGCTGCCTGAATGTACGGGCTAGCCAAAGTCTTTTGAGGCTGTAATTGAGACTGTACATAGTAAAAGAAACACTGTAGACTGTCTGTCAGCATTGGATGTCTTTTTCATTTTTTTCAACACCCCTGAGTTTTCTAAAGATGTGTTGGAACTGCAACTTTGCCAAGTATTGGCTGCTGGGATATAAAAAATACTTGTCAACTGAAATCTCTGATTATGGGTTCTGGATTTTACCATGTTATTGAATATCAGTGTAACTCAGTATACTAAAAGATATATAGAGTGCCTTACAATTCACTATCTGGCTGTCTTTGAACCAACTGTTGTGTTCTCTTGCTGCAAAAATAGGTTACATGTTATGTTGTAAATGGAGATTGTAATGAACTGAAGCTTGCTAACTCCTCATGCTTTTGAATAAAAGGCTTTACAGATTAAAGTTGACAGAGCAGAATGGTTTTGTTAAGTTTCTGTAATATGTCTGCTTTTACAAAGAAAACCATGCAATGTTAGGTTCTGTTTACATTTCTGTAATTAGTTCCATTTTGGCCCCAGATCTTTACTGCTTTTGCAAAGAAGCCTTAGATTTTGGCAGAATTGAACCTTGTCTACATCCAGTCAAAACATTATTCTCTTGTTTTAAAGTTGCACCCAGATAGTATTTAAGAGAAGATTCCATACAATTTGTCTTGCTTGGTGAACCATTATATTTTTGTAATGATACATATTTTGTAATTTTTGTAAAAATGTATTTTTATATCATGAAAATTTTCATTGGATTAAAACATTGCAGACAAAGATTACAAAATAAATTTTGCACACAGTTCTGATAAACTGTAACACCAGTAAACACTATTCCAATTTAAGCATAGTTACACTCTCCCGAAATGATGGGCTGCAAAGCTCTTGTGATCACGAAAAATTAAATAGGTTAGTATTGTGAGTATTGCTGAAAAAAGAGACACTTTATCAAAGTTTTTATTTTGTATTCATTACAACAATTTACAAGATTATCAATGTAAGGGGCAAATCAAAATTTATACTGAGTGAGAGGAGACTGCTAATTGATTGGCAAGTGGATTCTGATTGGTAGAAGCATTGTCATGGAGAATATGCCAATTAACTTGATGGATATGGGACAGATGCAGGAAATTGAGATGATTGCGCTTTTAGTGGTAGTTATGTCTGTGCAGACATGATGGGCTGAAGGGCATTTTCTGCACTGTATGAATCTATGAATTATGATTCACATTTAACTGCTAGGCTTTGTTTAAAATTTTAAACTAGGCAGTTGTTTCTGATTGACCAGGACATTGACCTGAGAAATGAACCAGCAAATAGCTGTCACCTATTTTGCTGAGAAACAAGGCACTGAGAAAAAAAGTGGAGTAGCTAGAATCGATATGGCAGGATAGATGAGGGGAAACAGAGGATGTAGTATATTTGAGTTTTCAAAAAACATTTGAAGGTGGCATCGTGGCGGAGTGGTTAGCATTCCTGCCTCATAGTTCCAAGGATGCAGGTTCGATTCTAGCCTCAGGTGACTGTCTGTGTGGAGTTTCAACATTCTCCCCGTGTCTGCATTGGTTTCCTCCATGTGCTCTACTTTCCTCCCATAGTCCCAAGATGTGCAGATTAGTTGGATTGTCCCTTCTAAATTGCTCATAGTATCCAGAGATCTATAGGCTAGTTGGATGAGCCATGATAGATGCAGGGTTATGGGGATAGGGTAGGGGCCTTCGATTTGTGTGGGATGCTCTTTGGAGGATCAATGAAGATTCCATGTCCTGAAAGGCCTCTTTCCACACTCTAGGGATTCTATGTTTTGATAATGTGCTACAAGGGAGGTTATTAAAGTACATTACCATTCATTGAATTTGAAGTAAGATATTAGAATGGTTTAGGAATTGCTTAATGGATAGAAAATGGAAAGTAGAAACAAGTGAATCATTTTTGAGTTGAGATGCTGTAATTATGTTTTTTGTTGGTTCATTGGAATTGGCCATTACTAGCAGAGCCAGGATTGGTTGTCAATCCTTGATTGCTTTTGAGAAGATGATAATCAGCCAGCGATTGAACTGATGCAATCAACATGTTGAAGGCACCCTCACATTGCTGTCAAGTAGGGTGTTGCAGCAATACTCAAAATACACAGGAGCACCCGGCGGACTCAGCCACTGAAGTCCCCTGGCGAAGTTCACCCACAATTAAAGAAAAGTCAACCCTGTCAGGTTGGTGGAATAAAGTGATCAGGAGTTACTCTTCCAATCACAGGTTGTTTCTGTCCTGGGTTTGCTGCTAATAGGCTCATTAGTAAACATATCAGCAACAAACGAGGGAGTAGATGAACCTGTGATTGGAGGAGAATGGTGAACGGACAGTAGTCAGCAATGGTGAAGAAAACAGAGGCACAAATGGGAAGCAAGGCTGCTGGACTGAGCAGTGGAACCAATGGAACAGAGATGGCAGCACAGTGGTATACAGTCAGGAGGGAGTTGCCCTGGTATTCTCAACGTTGTCTTGGTACCCCATGAGGTTTAATGGTATTAGATAAAGCATGGAGAAGGAAACCTTCTGCTGACTACTATGTATTGTGCTCTCTCTCCCCCATGCCCTTTCAGCTGATGAATGCATACTGCTTCATGTTGAATACCAATTAGAATAAGCAGTGGGTGTCATGGGCACAGAACTGACTCTGGGTGTGGGACATCAATGTCCATCACCAAGAGTAGTTTGGTGGCACCACCCAACCAAATTTAACAACTCCTAAAGAGCATAACTGCTTGACTGGATCTGCAACAGTTGATGGGGAATCAAATAAGAGGAAAAAAAATCACTTGACTTTGTCATCTCCAATCTACCTGTCACAAAAGCATCTGTGTTTTACAATATTATTAATAAAAACCATGGCATAATAATTGTGGAGATGTGGTCATGTAGTACGACCACTATATTAAACAGGATAGATTTTGAACCAATCTAGCAACTCAAAATTGGTTAATCATGCTGGGCTATGGGCTAGCAGTAATAACAAAATTGTTTTCGACCATAATCTGTAAACTCATGACCTAGCATATACCCCACTATACCATCACCGTCAAGCTGGGATATCAATGTGGTTCAAAAGAGAGTCCAGGAGCAGCACCAGATATACTTAAAAATCATGTGCCTAGCTGGTGAGACTACAACACACGACAACCTGCATGCCAAACAGCAAAATCAGCATGTGATAGAACTGAACAAATTCCCTAATGTCTTTCATCTCCAGAAACTTATTGATTTCTATCTTGAATTTATTCAATGATTGAGCTTCCACAGCTCTCTGGCGTACGGGATTCCAAAGATCTATCACCTCTGAGTGAAGAACTTCCTCCTCATCTCAGTCTTAAACAGTCTGCCCTTTGTCCTGAGATTATATCCGTAGTTCTAGAGTTAGCAGCCATGAGAAACATGCTATCCATATCCACCCTGTCATGCTCTGAAAATACTTTGAACATTTCAATGAGAACACCTCTCATTCTTTGAAATTCTAAAGGATACAGACCCAGTTTTTTCAATCTTGCCTCATTAAACAATCCCACCTTCCTAGGGTTTAGCCTGATGAATCTTCATTGCACTTCTTCTGTGGCTACTGGAAGGGAGACTGAGACCGACACAGTGTTGCAGACACTATGCAGCTGTAGCAAGACATCCTATGTACTCAAATCCGTTTGAAATGAGTGCAATATACGGATTGCTTGTTTATTGTTTGCTGCACCCACATGCTAGCTTTTAGTGACTTCTGGACAAGTACAGTTGAATCCCTTTAAAACTCATTCTTCCCAACATTTAAGAAATATTATGCTTTTCTGCAGGAATGTTTTCTAAGGTAATAACTTCACAGTTATTCACAATACGTCCACCTAACATGCACTGAACCATTTCTCTTTTCTCCATAGGAACAGAAGTAGGTAAATCAGCCCATTGAGCCTGACCTGCCATTCCATGCAATCAAAGCTGATTGAATACTTCAATGCCTTTTACCCACCCCATCCCATAAGCCTGTATATCATTGGTAATCAGGTGTTGATCAGTCTCTACTTATACTGAAAAACTGAGCTTCCTCAGCCCGCTGTGGGAGAGAATTCCAAAGGTTCTCAATATTCATCTCATGCCTGAATGACATTCCTCGCACCTGCCTCATTTTCCAATTGTACTCCATGGTTCTAGAAGCCCCAGTCAGAGGTAACATCTTACAAAATCTACTCCATCTATCCCTCTAAGCATTTTGTAAGTTTCAGTGAGATCATCTCTCGTTCTTCAATTCACTAGAGAATACAGGCCTGATTTGTACAATCTCTTCCTGGGCAGCCCTGCCATCCCGGAACAAGCCTGGTGAACCTTCATTGCATTCCCTCTGTGGTAATAATATATTTACTAAGATTAGGAGATGAAAACTACGTACAGTACTCCAAGTGCAGTCGAATCAAGCTCCTGTACAAATGAAGCAGGACTTCACTACACTTGACACCTACGTCCCTTTATACATCGACACTTTCCAACCTCATATTATTTAAGAAATACTCTGCACATCTTTCACCTACCAAACTGGATAACCTCACATTTTTCAACATGATACTCGATCTGTATTTTCTTGCCATTCACTAAGGGGGTCCATACCCTCCTGAAGTTGCTTTACCTCTTCCTCACAACACACATTCTCACTTCATTTTGTGTCATCTGCAAAATTTAGGAATATTTTGGTACTCAGTTCCAAATCATTGATCTATATTGTTGACAGCTGGGACCCAGGTAGAGATCCTTACAGTACCTAACTAGTCTCAGTCTGCTAATGTGAGACTAACCCATTTACTCCTACTCTGTTTTCTGCCTGTTAGCCAATCAGTAAATCAAAAGGAGCTAAGGGGCAACTTTTTTCATGCAGAAGATGGTATTTGTGTGGAATGAACTGCCAGAGGAAGTGCTGGAGGCTGGTACAATTATAACATTTAAAAGGCATATGATTGGAAAGGGTTTAGAGGGATATGGGCCAAATGCTGGTAAAACGACCAGAGTTATTTAGGATATCTAATTAGCGTGGACAAGTTGGACCAAAGTGTCTGTTTCCATGCTGTACATCTCTACGACCCTTCTACCAGAGGAAGTCATCCTTTACCTCCTCTCCCATGTATTTTAATTTTTGTAACCAATCTCCTTTGACCGTTAACAAATCTTCTAAAAATCTAAGTGCAGGGTCACCTCCCCGTCCCCCACCCCACACCGTGGTTTTGTTTTCCATGGTTTCAGTTACCTCTGGTTTACCGCAACAGAAACATATCACAGGGAGCTTTCTGGAACCAGGGACCAGGAGGCTGCTTGGAAAGCACGTTCCCATTGAAATGAATGGGTTTGCTCCTATCTGCAGTTTTGCATTTCCACGGTAGGTCCTGGAATGTATCCCCTGCAGTTATGGGGGGAGCTACTGTATGCTACATCTATTGGCTCTCCTTTATCAGTGATGTGAGGAACATCTTTGAAAAACTCCAGCAAGTTTATGAATCTGCAATTTCACATCGCAAGTCTATGGCCAATTATCATTATAATCTAAGTGTCAATTTATCAAAATCTTTATAATAGATTCTAGCACTTTCTCTACTATCAATATAAATCTAACAAAATTACAGGATTATGGCATTGTTACAGTGCAGAAGGAGGTCATTTGGCCCATTGTACCTGTACTGAATGCCCTCTTGAATACTCCAGTTGAACCTGCCTCTACGATACTTCCAGACATATTCTATTTAGTGTGTGAGGTTAGAAACAGGAGACGAGAGGTCACACTGCTGGCAGTTTTTTATAGACCTCCGCAAAGTTCCAGGAATGTGGAGGAGAGGATTGGCAGATCGATTCTGAGCAGGAGTGAAAGGAACAGGGTGGTCATTATGGGGCCTTTAACTTCACCAACATTGACTGGAAATGCTATAACACTAGTATGTCGGATGGATCAGTTTTTGTCCAATTTGTGCTGGAGGGTTTCCTGACACAGTATATCAAAGGGCCGACAAGAGGGGAGGCCACACTGGATCTGGTATTCGGTAATGAACCAGGCCAGATGTTTGATTTAGTGATAGGTGAGCACTTTGGAGAAAGTAACCATAATTTGGTTACGTTTAGTTTAGTGATAGAAAGGGATAGGTACATGCCACAGGGCAAGAGTTATGGGGGGGGCAATTATAATGTGATTAGGCAAGACTTAGGAGGCATAGAATGGGGCAGCAAAATGCAGGGGATGGGGTCAATCGAAATGTGGAGCTGATTTAAGGAAAAGATATTGCGTGTCTTTGATATGTATGTCCTTGTCAGGCAAGGAGGAAGTGATAAGGTTACTGCAGAAGTTGTATCCCTTGTTAAGCGGAAGAGGGAGGCTTATGTGATGTTGAGGCGAGATGGTTCAAATGAGGCGATGGAGAGTTACAGATCAGCTAGGAAGGATTTAAAGAGACAGTTAAGAAGAGTAAGGAGGGGACATGAGCAGTCTTTAGCAGATAGAATAAAGGAGAACCTGAAAGCTTTGTATATATATGTGAGGAATAAATGGATGATGAGGGTAGGAATAGAGCCTGTCAAAACAGAAGTGGGAAGTTGTGTGTGGACCCCGTGGAGATCAGAGAGGTGCTAAATGAATATCTCTCATCTGTTTTCACTCAGAAAAAGGAGAATATTGTAGAGGAGAAGACTGAGATACGGGCTATTAGACTTGAAAGAATTGAGGTTGGTAAGGAGGAGGTGTTATCAATTCTAGAAGGTGTGAAAGTAGATAAATCCCCTGGGTCGGATGGGATTTTCCAAGAATTATCTGGGAAGCTAGGGAGGAGATAGCAGAGCCTTTGGCTTTGATATTTGAGACGTCATTGTCTACAGGTTTAGTACCAGAGGACTGAAGGATTGCAAATGTTGTGCTCTTGTTCAAGAAGAGCAGTAGAGATAACCCAGGTATTTATAGATCAGTGAGCCTTACGTCTGTTGCAGGAAAAGTTTTGGAAAGGATTATAAGAGATAAGATTTATAATCATCTAGCAAGCAACAACTTGATTGGAAATAGTCAACCATGGATTCGTCAAGGGCAGGTCGTGTCTCACAAACCTCATTGAATTTTTTGAGAAGGTCACCAAGCATGTGGATGAGGGTAGGGCAATTGATGTGGTGTATATGGATTTTGGATTAGTGGTGCTGGAAGAGCACAGCAGTTCAGGCAGCATCCGAGGAGCGGCAAAATTGACGTTTCGGGCAAAAGCCCTTCATCATGAATAAAGGCAGACAGTCTGAAGCATGGAGAGATAAGCTAGAGGAGGGTGGGGGTAGGGAGAAAGTAGCATAGAGTACAACAGGTGAGTTGCAGTGGGAGAGGGACTCCCTGAGATTCTTGTAGAGAGAGGAGGAAAACTTCTTCAAGGCATGTTGCCTGAACTGCTGTGCTCTTCCAGCACCACTAATCCAAAATCTGGTTTCCAGCATCTGCAGCCATTGTTTTTACCCAGTTGATTTTAACTCTACTGTGAATCCTCTTGCAAGGATGCCTGCCTTGAAGACGTTTTCCTCTTCTCTCTACAAGAATCTCAGGGAGTCCCTCTCCCACTGCAACTCACCTATTGTACTCCATGCTACTTTCTCCCCACCCCCACCCTCCTCTAGCTTATCTCTCCACGCTTCAGGCTCTCTGCCTTTATTCCTGATGAAGGGCTTTTGCCCGAGACGTCGATTTTGCTGCTCCTCGGATGCTGCCTGAACTGCTGTGCTCTTCCAGCATCACTAATCCAAAATCTGGTTTCCAGCATCTGCAGTCATTGTTTTTACCACCGTGGTGTATATGGACTTCAGCCAAGCCTTTGATAATGTTCCACATGATCGACTACTGGAGAAAATGCAGAGACATGGGATTGAAGGTGATTTAGCAGTTTGGATTAGAAACTGGCTTGATGTAAGAAGGCAATGAGTGGTGGCTGATGGAAGATATTCAGCCTAGAGTCCGGTTACTAGTGGTGTGCCTCAAGGATCTGTTTTGGGATCATTGCTTTTTGTCATATTTATAAATGACTTGGATGCAGGCATAAGTGGATGGGTTAACAAGCTTGTAGATGATACTAAAGTTGGTGGAGTGGTGGACAGTGTGGAAGAATGTTGCAGTTTGCAGGGAGATTTGGATAAACTGCAGAACTGAGCTGAAAGGTGGCAAATGGAGTTCAATGCAGATAAATGTGAGGTGATTCACTTTGGGAAGAACAACAGGAAGGCAGAATACTGGGGCAATGAAAAGATTCTTGGTAGTGTAGATGTGCAGAGGGATCTAGGTGTCCATGTACATAGATCCCTGAAAGTTGCCACCCATTTTGATAGTACTATTAAGAAGACAAACAGTGTGTTAGGTTTCACTGGTAGAGGAATTGAGTTCTGGAGACATGATGTCATGCTGCAACTGTACAAAACGCGAGTGTGGCTACACTTGGAGTATTGTGTGCAGTTCTGGTTGCCCCATTTTAGAAGGATGTGGAAGCACTGGAAAAGATGCAGAGGAGATTTACCAGGATGTTGCCTGGTTTGAAGCGAAAATCTTATGAGGAAAGGCTGAGGGACTTGGGTCTGTTCTCATTGGAGAGAGGAAGGCTAAGAGGCGATTTAATAGAGACATACAAGATGATCAGAGGATTAGATAGGGTGGACACTGAGAGTCTTTTTCCTAGGATGATGACAACTGCTTGTACGAGGGGGCATAACTACAAATTGAAGGGTGATAGATTTTAAGACATGTTAGAGGCAGATTCTTCACTCAGAGAGTCGTAAGGGCGTGGAATGCCCTACCTGCCAATGTAGTTAACTCAGCCACATTAGGGCATTTAAACAATCCTTGGATAAGCATATGGATGATGATGGGATAGTGTAGGGTGATAGGCTTAGATTAGTTAGGGAAATCGGTCTGGGTGGGTTACTCTTCGGAGGGTTGGTGTGGACTTGTTGGGCCAAAGAGCCTGTTTCCATACTATAGGGAATCTAATCCAATCTAGTTCACAGGTCTGTGCAACATCGAGAGCTGAAGGGCCTGTTCTGCGCTGTATTGTTCTATGTTCTATCTATTTGCTATGTAAAAAAGTTTTTTTCTCATATCATTCTTTCTCGTTTTGCATATTAATTTAAATCTATGTCCGCTTAACCTTTTACAAGTGGGAATGACTTCCCCCATTTATTCTATCCAGCCCGCTCATGATTTTGAAAACCTGTGTCAAATTTCCCCTCAGCTTTGTCTCCAAGGAGAACAGTTCCAACTTCTTCAATCTCCCTTCATAACTGAAGTTTCTCATTCCTGGAACCATTCCAGTAAATTGCTTCTGAACTCTCTCCATTTGATACCTTGCTTCCTACACCAGTTCTCCAGCCATGAATTCAATCAATTAATCTTCCTGTAGTTATCCTCACTAGCCTGTGGAACTGGGAGTAATCCAGAGATAACTGCACTTGTTATCCTGCTTTTTAATTTCTTTCCTTTAACTTGCTGAAATATGCCTTCAGAACCTTATCTTTCTTCCTACCTTTGTTAATACCGTTGTGAACCACAATTTCTGGCTGATCTCCCTTCACCATAAGGATGTCCTGGAGCAGGCATTGGGGAGGCAACATATCATTCTGGGGTCACTTCTAATGTCACAGAAATGCCAGCCTGATCTCCTGACTGTGGAATTTCCTAAAGTTATTGCTCTTCTCATCTTCTTCCTCCTCCGCTGTACACCTGAGTCTCCAAGACAATGATCCATATGCTCCTGCTTTCTGTTTATTTGCTCATTTTCAAGGCATGCTAGTATTTTACACCCATTCCATGTGCTCTAATTTTATTTATTAACCCCCTATGTGAGACATTATCAAAAGCCTTCTGAAATCCAAATGCACCACATCCATTGGTTACCCGTTATTTATGCTGCAAACAACATGCTTAAAAATCTCCAAATGTTTGTCAAGCATAATTTCTTTTCCATAAATCCATGTTGACTCCCAATTTGCCATTCTTTTATAAATGTTCAGTTATCAGCTGTGAAACAAAATTAAGGAGACTTATTTGTTGAGCTGAGTGGGTGGGGGTTCAACATGAGAGGAGGTGGAGAGGGTCTGGAGACCATAGTAGTATGAGGGGAGGTGGGCGATGTATTAACATAAATAAGACTTTAAAATCAATGTCATTGTATTTCTGCTGAATAAATGATCATTTGCAATGCTGCTATCTTAGACTCAACCTGGAGACCCCTGAGGTCAGTCTCTCATAGACTGTCCCAGAAATATAGAACAAAATATGTCCCACAACAGACAGGGGAAAAATGGTCAAACTAAGAGACAATCCCTTTAAAATATGCCACAGGTGGTCACTCTGACAGGGTGATTCTGTGAACGCTTTCTCTTGGTGGGAACTTTAGAACTAAAGGTCAGAATTTAGAATAAATAATTAGCCATTTATGACTGACATAAGAAGCAAATTCTTCACTCAGAGCCCTATAAGGGCTATACTTGCTCAGGCTTTGAGTGTATTCAAAGCAGTGATCTACAGATTTTGGATGCTGAATGAATCAAGTGATGGGGGAAAGATAAAGTTCAAGTTAAAAAAAACCAGCTGTTCAGTCTGCTCTTATTTCTTGTGTTGTAATGAAACTCAAGTTTTCACTTGTCAGTGACTGAATACTTGATACTGCCATAAATACAAAGGAGTTTTTTTTTTTTTCGGTCCATAGTTGCTACTTTCAACTAAAGAATTAATTAAAAATCAGCCAATGTTCTTACCTGGTGAGGTAGGATCCAAACCAAATGCAATTTATTTCAGTTTCTGGTTGGTAACATAAGATTTCTGGTTTGTGTAGCCTGGGTAAATACAATTATTTAATTCTATCTTGGTATTTTCCGTTGTCTTCGTGAAGTTCATTTTTGCATTTCAGAGAAGGGGCTGAATGTTCACAAACCCTTCCTGACTTGGCGCACCTTTAAAAGTGGTGCACAGGATGTGAATGCAGTGGTCCTGCTCCCATTTCTGACAGATCGAAATTTTGCTGGTTGCAGAAAAGGGATCAGGTTGGTTCACACAGGCGAGAACGTGGAACTCTGTGCAGTTATTTGAAATGAATTCTGAGTTCAAAGAAACCCAATTTTGGTTGTTTCAAAGGCTTTAATACATAGTGCAGGAGACATGAATTGAGAGAATGAGTCTGTTCCAGTGTCCTGATCCAAACAAGTTTTAAAATGCCCCACACTTTAAACATAAGAAAAGGCTTAAGCTATCACTAAGAGTTAAAAATAAATTCTCTGTGACCTACTTCAATTAAAGGCAATCTGGTGTCAATTAGAAAAAAATATTTATGCAGTTTACAATATAGTTCTTTACTGACATTTCCTAAAGGGCTGTTGTTATTTCATTATGAATGCTGGGTTGAACTTCAAAGGCTATGATTACCTGAGTAGAGGTGAAGCGCTTCACAGGAGGCTCCCAAGCACTGAGAATGTCACCTAGACAGGGGACGAAACGTTTGCAACAAAAACTTCCAGCTCGGCGAACAGAACCACAGCAACGAGCACCCGAGCTACAAATCTTCTCACAAACTTTGAACCTGAGTAGAGGGTTTTGACTTCACTGTTTAATTGACAGTTTAAAGAATCTTCTAAAGGATTAGATGTCTAAGATGTGGGGTTTGAACAGAAATTTATATTTATAAGAGACTAACAACTTGTGGAGATTTTAAAAATTTAAATGGTTTTCATAAATGGGAGGTTTTTTTTTCATTTTATATTATATATTGGGGCATTTCTTTTGACAGAGATGGGTCTGGTAAACTGGAAAATGTCCTGACTTGAGCTAGCCACCCTAGTGGCAGAAATCTGGCTCATTGCGCAAGTTTCTTTGCAAATTCAAGACTTATTACAAATAGTTGGCTATGATTTCTCACACACAAATCATTAAGAAAAAGGTGCTAACTATTTGAAATTGAAGAAGCTGAATAGTGCAATTAATTATTTCCTAACCATTGTCTTAGATCATAATTTTTTTTTTCTGAATTCTCTTCTTTAAACACATGGCCAAATACTCTTCATGAACTAAATCTGTTGGAAATGCTCAGCAGGTCTGCGGAAAGAGAGTTAATATTTTGAGTCAAATATGTTTTCTTTAGAACCAATTATTGGCCACATAAGAACTGCTTCCCACCCCAGCCTTAAGTTTGACATTTCAAGAGGTCTTCAGAAGTAAGGAAAGGCTGAGCAGGACAACCCTGCACAGGCCTTGGGAAGGTTGTGCATGAAGGGTCAACTACTTCCAGGTCCCTTTCCACATTCGGCCTCTCTCCCCTAAGGTCGGCTCTCACAGTCACCTTGTTGTCACCTCTCTATCAAGACTCTTAGCGTTTTCTCTCCAAACAAGCATGGTAGACTAGTTAATAAGCTTAGATCACATAGGATCGAGGAAGAGGTGGCTAATTGGATACAAAATTGGCTTGATGGTAAAAGATAGAGGGTGGTGTTAGAAGGTTGATATTCGGACTGGAAGCCTGTGACCATTCGTGTGCTGTATGGCTCAGTTCTGGGCCCATTGCTGTTCGTAATTTATATCAACGGTTTGGATGAGAATATAGGAGGTATGGTTAATAAGTTTGCAAACGAGACCACAAGTGATAGTATAATACAATTCCTATAGTGTGGAAGGCATTTGGCCAATTGAGTCCACACCGACCCTCCAAAGAGCAGGTCACCCAGACCCATACCCTATCCCTGTAACCCTGCATATCTCATGGCTAATCCATCCTAGCCTATGCCTCCCCGGCCACTATGGGCAATTTACCATGGCCAGTCCACCTATCCTGCAAATCTTTGGAGTTTGGAAAGAAACCGAAGCACCCATGCAGAAACGGGGAGAATATGCAAACTCCACACAGACAGTCACCTGAGAGTGGAATTGAACCTGGGTCCTGACAGCAGGGCTAACCATTGAGCCACTGTGCAGCCAATAGTGGACTGTGAAGAAGCTTATCTAAAAGTATGAGATCTTGATCAGGTGGGCCAATGGGCCAAGGAGTGGCAGTTGGAGTTTAGTTTAGATAAATACAAGATGTTGCATTTTAGTAAGGCAAACCAGTATAACACTTCCACAGTTAATGGTAGGGTCATTGGGAGTGTTATTAAACAGAGGGAGTTTCAGGTTCATAGGCTCCTTGAAAGTGACATTGCCAGTTGACAGGGTGGTGAAGAAGGCATTTGGTGTGCTTGCCTTCATTAGTCAGAACATTGAGTATAGAAATTAGGACATCATGTTGCAGCTCCACAGGGCATTAGTGAGGTTACTTTTAGAATAATGTGTACAATTCTGGTTGCCCTACTATAGAAGGATGTTGTTAAACTGGTCAGTACAGAGAATATCAAAAAGGATGTTCCCGGAACTGAAGTTTGAGTCATAAGGAGAAGCTTAATAGGCTGGGGCTATTTTCTCTGGAGTGTTGGAGGCTGAGGGGTGACATTATAGAGGTTTATAAAATCATGATGGGCAAGGATAGGATGAATAGTCAAGGTCTTTTTCCTAAGGTGGGGAAGTCCAAAACGAGAGGACACAGGTTTAAGGTGAGAGAGGAAAGATTTAAAAAGGACCCAAGGGATAGCTTTTTCATGCAGAGGGTGGTGAGTGTATGGGACGAGCTGCCAGAGGAAGTGGTGGAGGCTGGTACAATTAAAACATTTGAAAGGCATCTGAATGGGTACGTGAATAGGTTTAGAGGGAAATGGCAAAGTGCTGGAAAATGGGACTAAGTCAGATTGGGATGTCTGGTCGGAGTGGATGAGTTGGGCCAAAGGCTCTGTTTCCAATCTGTCTGACTCTATGACTCTATGGTAGAGGCAAGTACAATTACAGTATTTAAAAGACATTTGGATAGGTACACAAATTGGAAAGGTTGAGAAGGATATGGATCAAACGCAGGCAAATGAGACTATTTCTGTTTAGGAAACCTAGTCGACATGGATGCATTGGACCAAAGGGCCTGTTTCTGTACTGGATGACTCTAAGACTGTGTGGAACATGAACACCCAAAAATTCCTACCCAGTGTGTCACTGATGATGCTTCCATGTTTTACTATATTGGTCATTTGATTTCTTTGGGGAAATTTCTCATTTCCATGAATGGTGTTTGTTTTCAATTGTCATCACATGGATGATAGTTGAATTTTACCTGGTGAATTTGCAGCATAGGAAGTTTATTTTAAAGCTACATTATTATATACAGAGGAACCTCGATTATCCAAAGGACACGGGCAGGGAGTATTTCGTTCGATTAATCGAATGCCGGATAATCGGACACTGGATAATATAGTTAGCCAAGCGTCAGGATCTTGCATTCTTGTTCTGATAATCCAAAATTCGGTTAATTGAATGCCAGATAATCGAGGTTTCTCTGTAAATGGAAGTGTTTTGGTAAATCAAATGTGTAGCCTGCTGATGTGACTGGAAGAGATTTTCAATAAGAAAACACATTCCATTTTGAAATGATAAATTAAACTGAACTGCACAGCGTGGAGCTCAGTAGTTACTAGGAGAAATGAAAAAAAATCAAAGTTTGGCATACTGAATGAAATTTTATGTATTTTGGAAGGCAGCTGCAACATTATTTTACTGTTTTGTCCTAACAAATCACTTAGGTGGTTAACAGATAATGGCAATATTTTTTCAGGAGTTACATTTGATTTTTAACCTGCCAAATCTGCATTGACATTGGATTACTTGTCTGATTACTGTTCCCAGTGGCTTCCGTTCTATTTCTGTGTATTTAAAAATAACACTGATGTAAGAGTCACTCTTTTTGATGTTGCATTCTATCTGTAGTGATCAAGCACTTACTAAGTGAAAAAAAGTATATGAAAGTTGATGACAGTTCTATTTTTGCAAACTTCTAAACTCTAGTGTTTGAAAGGAAATGCCAGTTTAACCAGGATCATATATGAATCATTTGACAAGTGCATAATACTCAGAGGCATAGACTTTGAAACAAAGTTATTCCAGATTCTATGTTCTTGTGTGTATGTTTCCTGTTTCCCCACTGCTCTCTGCTGCAGCAGCTTCAACTGGATAGGTAGGCCAATGTGCAACACACATCTTGGTTTCTGCTGAAATTGCTCAGAACAAACAACTAAGAAGCACAATAGAGCAACATGAAGGCTCTTTATAATCTCTACCTAGCCCAAAGAGGAGGCTTCCAACCACAATGCAACACTCTGGTGGCAAATCAGAGAGTTGTGGAAATGATGTTTACATTCCCATATCTAAAGCTACTCACTGATTTTCTAAAGTGCTATACCATTTATTTTAGATAATATAAAATTCCTCCCTTTCCTGTCCAGGTTCACACGTTATTTGCAGTGAAGGCATCAGGCAGAGAATCTATTTTGAAACATCCATGCATACAGTTCTAGAACAGGACAGATAATGCAATGACCATATAAGAGAGTGACAAGATGTGCATTTAATACTATATTTCCAAGTATTTATGCAAAGGCTTTGAACCAAATTCACTAATTCAACTAATTATTTGTGCATGAAGCTTAAGAAGCAACTGTTTTCCATAAATTATACTGCGGCTAACTCTACATAAGCACAGCGAGATAGTGCCACAAGCCACTGAGAAACCAGGCCGAGACACTGCCATATGCCAAGTCTGCGCTGAGGCCCGAAAGAAACGCCAAGTGAGAAAGGAGAAAAAAATGAGAAGGAAATGGACAGAGCGGAGGAGCTCCGTGTGAAGAATCTTACTCCACCAACATTATCATGTCCTGTAGTGTAGCTGCACTGGCTCGGTTGTTAGCCTGCTGCCACAATGCACCAAGGACCTGGGTTCAATTCCAGCCTTGGGTACCTGTCTGTGTGAAGTTTACACTTTCTGTGCGTGTCTGTATGGGTTTCTACTGAGTGCTCGGGTATCCTTCCATAATCCAAAGATGTGCAGGTTAGGTGGATCAGCCATAGGAAATTGAGGGTTACAGAGACAGGATAGGGGAACTGGGTCTGGGGGTGGGATGCTCTTTAGAAGGTCTGCATGGAATTGACGGGTCGAATGGTCTCTTTCCGTACTGTGGGGATTCTATGATTTTAGTACTTGAGCACAACCTGTTATATTCAGGAAGGAGTTGCTGTGAAATGTACCCAAACGGCCTTGACTTTCTACTGAGGCCAGCCAAGCTACTTTCTGCTTTACACTTTGAATCAAAAACTGGAATTTTCAGCACTATTCTTCCTTTCCATCCTGGCTCTTTCTTTACCAAGTATTAACAATGTTATATTACCTCAATATGGTTACTGCAAATCTTTAGCTTTGCTCCCAGGGCTTTGCTGTAAGTTGTGCCATGATTTTGGAGCTTTACACACTTATGTTTAGTATACAAAGCAGCTATGGGAAAGTGCTCTTGTTCCTAAGTGGGTAAAGGAGCATAAAGGTTGGTCTCCTCATTTCTGATAAATCTTTAACTCAACTCTTTCTTCCAATTCTGCCATTTCAAACCTATAGTTCAAAGACAAAAACAGAGATTGCTGGAAAAGCTCAGCAGGTCTGGCAGCATCTATGGAGGGAAATCAGAGTTAACGTTTCTGGTTGAGTGACCCTTCCACAATCTTCAAAGACTCTTCTTGGTATCTCTTACAGCAATATATAAAATTGCAATAACTGTCAAAATTATTGTTATGCTGCTAAAGATGCAATGAACTGGCATGTGAAAACACTTTTCAGCATGAGGATATAAAATTCATTCTTTATCATTTGTGACATTGACAAGGTCCACAGTCTGTTGCAGGCAAATTTAACCTGCTATATCGAAGATTGTCTCAGAGCTGTTTGGCAAACTAGTAATGCATTTTTCATAGTGAAAATCCATACCTGAATAATTCAGTTCAGTAAATTAATGGAATATTCTCCATCATTATCTTGCAGGTAGTGACATATTTGTTATGATGCAGCAAATAACATAGCCTAGACAAAGGTTTTTACTGGACTTGAGCTGCTGTGTTTGTTGTCTAATCTGTCATATTTACTGATAAGCAAGGTCAGAGTATATCAGAGGTTTTCTATGGGAAAAATATAAACAGAAATGATAACAGGAGCTGGTTTGTCAAATCTATAACAAAGCATTTTCTTCCATTTAGACAGTAAACAATGAGAATTACTAGTTTTGCTGATACAGATGTAACACTGCTTTTGCAGGAACATGTGTATTTCTAGGTGAACATTAGGAAAGAAAAGGATTAATTATGTTGAGAATTTAACTCATGTTGTAAGAATGTTCTGAGGGTAAAGGACCCAAATTGCTATTCAGTCTTGGATCAAATATTACAAGTATGTTTATTAATGTTTTGATTTTTGGCAAGTTATACATCTTGGCTGATGCCCATGAAGGTACAATTTTGTATAATGTCTGGAAATTCAACAAGAATTATTACACTACTTACTTCATAAAGCTACAATGTGTAAAGCTCCATGAAAAGTAAGATATCAATTGTAAGAATTTAGCATTAGTAAATTTTTAAAATGTGTTATGAACTTTAGTCAATCCATTTTGTTTTTGGCAGGGTGCATTTATTTCTATCTTGATTTCTGAAAAAAATACAGAAAGCATTTTTGTGTCAGATTATTTTAATTCACACAACTTGTTTTTTTTAAAAATCCTAACAGGGAACCTTCTTTGAGAAGGGTTCAAAACAGCTGGATAGCATTGAAGAGCCTAGCCAGCAGACCTTAAAGGGACTGCTACAGGCTATTTCAGAAGAAGCTAAGTAAAAGTTTTGAGGATTTTTGTGCGACCTAGAAGAACATGAAATCTTGTCCACTTCTACTGTACAATCATTGCACTCTCTCTTAGTATAAAATCTCCAGCTTGATTTGTGAGCTGCCTAAAGGGACTGGTTTAGCACAGCTTGCCAGCGTTGTCAACTGAGATAATGCCATTTAAATAGCCTATCCCTCTCATCCAGCACTTGGGGCAGGAGAAGCAATTGCACTGTCCATCTACCCAAAGTCACAGTTGTCTCTGGCTAATTAACTTGAAACCAGGGCAGAAAATGGGGCATTTCAGATCAGGTACTTATCAATACATCTCAATTTTCTTATTTATGATTTCAGTGGAAAGGAAAAGAATGTGTAAGGCAAATATCAAGCAACCAATCTGTTTAGAACTAGAGTTTTGTCAGGTTATTGTAAGTTTACATCTACTCCTTCAATCGACCCTTAAATATTTGGGATTCCACACTGTTAGAAGTATACTGCACTTAACAATCACTTAGAGTCACAGAGATATAAAGCACGGAAACAGACCCCTTGGTCCAACTCGTCCAAGCCGACCAGATATCCTAAATCTAGTCCCATTTGCCAGCATTTGGCCCTATTCTCCCTCAACCTTTTCTATTCATATACCCATCCAGATGACTTTTAAATATTGTAATTGTACCAGCCTCTAGCACTTCCTCTGGCAGCTATTCCATGCATGCACCACCCTCTGCATGGAAACGTTGCCCCTTAAGTCCCTTTTAAATCTTTCCCCTCTCACCTTAAACCTATGCCCTCTAGTTTTCCCCAGGTCCCTCTATTCTTATTGCCTAATGCCATTTCTCTGATGAGAAATCAGACTTTGTTAAAGGGTTGCAATAATTCATGACTATATAAACTGCAAATCTACTGACTTTCTAAAGACAATTGCTCTATCATGCTCCATATCAAGATTAATTTGTGTTCTTTTTCCAGTAAAGGTTTACTTAACAGCATAGTTATCGCAACAGATATTGAGTAATTGTAAAATGATATACCACAACTATTTTACATGTAATTTGTTTTATTCATTGATGGAACAAAAATGTTGCTGGCTTGGCCAGCATTTATTAGTCATCCCATTTGCCTTGGAGAAACTGGTGGTTAGCTGTCTTCTTGAACAACTGCAGTCAATGTGTAGGTAGGCCCAGAATACCATTACCAGTGGAATTCTAGGATTTTGATCCAGTGATGGTGAAGGCAAGGTGCATGGCTTGAAAGGGAACTTGTAGATGGTGATGTTCCCTAGTATCTGCTGTCCTTGTCCATCTAGGTGACAGCAGTCATGTGTTTGGAAAGTTCTGTCTAATGTGTCTTGGTGAGTTAGTCTGGTGCATCTGTGGATGGTATGCACTGCTGCCACTGTGCATTAGTGGCAGAGAGAGTGAATATTGAAGATGTTCTCTCCTTCACATTGGTACAGGAATAGCCTGTGACCACATAGTTGCTTAATTCTTCAACAGTCGTAAACTCGCGATTTTGAGAACATCAAAGAGTAATTAAATGTTAATAGTTTACATTGCATTCTGCCAACTTCCACAATGGTCAGCATTAGGATAATTACTCTGAGGGTAAGAAAATACACACTTCTTACATACAAATATTCTAATCACAGGCAGTAAGATGGAACGCACAAATTCTGTTCTTGAACAAGCTATGCAACTATGTAGCTTTATCTCAGACACTGACGTGCTTTTTGTTCAATGGCTGGTTGAGTTATTATATACTTACAGCATTTCCTGCTTCTGCACCTTTTTAAAAATATTATTTCCACCATTGAATAGTTTTGTTTAATTTGATGAGAATATTGAATATGTGAAATGAGGCTTTTGTGGAGCATAAATATTGGCATGGAGCATAGAGTCATAGAGTCATGGAGCCCAAACTGGTCCATGCCGATCAAAATGTCCATCCCATTTCCCTGCACTTGGCCCATATCCTTTCATATCCATGTATTTGTTCAGATGCCTTTTAAATGTTGTTATTTGTCCAAATACCTTTTAAATGTTGTTATTATACCTGCCTCAGCCATTTCCACTGGCAGCTCATTCCATATCCGTACCACCATCTGTGTGAAAAAGCTGCCCCTCCGGTTCCCTTTTATTCTTTCCCCTCTAACCTTAAATTGATGCTCTCTAGTTCTTGATTCCCCCACCTGGGAAAAAGACTGAGTGCCTATCTATGTCTCTCATGATCTTATATGCTTTTATAAGATCATCCCTCAGTCTCCTATGCTGTAAAGAAAAAAGTCCTGGCATGTCCAACCTCTCTCTGTAATTGAGTCCTGACAACATCCTTGTAAATTTCATCTGCATTCTTTCCAGCTTAAAAACATTCTTCCTACAGAAAGGTGACCAAAACTGAACACAATACTCCAAGTGCGGTCTCACCAATATCCTGTAAAACTGCAACTGATGAAGACCAGTGTGCCAAAAGCCTTCTTCACTGCCCTGTCTACCTGAGACTCAACTTTCAGAGAACTGTGCACTTGAACTCCGAAGTCCCTCTGTTCCACTACATTCATTAAGGCCCTATCATTCACCATGAAACTTACCTTGATTTGACTTTCCAAAATGCAAGACCATACACTTGAAGATATTAAACTCCATTTACCATTTTTTGGCCCACTTCCCCAGTTGATGAAGGTCCTGCTGCAATTTCTGATTACCTTCCTCACTGTCCATGATATTGCCTATTTTAGTGTCATCTGCAAACTTACTAATCATGCCTTGTACAGTTAAGCTGAAGGTCCTCTTTCATCACATGTAATGATCACTCAATTTTCACTATTAATTTTCTTCCTTCATCGTCATAGAGTCATAGAGTCATACAGAATGAAATCAAACCCTTCGAACCAACTCGTGCGACCAAATTTTCCAAACTGAACAAGTTCCACCGGCCTGCATTTGGCCCATATCCCTCTGAAACCTTTCCTATTAATCTCTGTATCCAAATATTTTTTAAATGTTGCAATTGTACCTGCATCTGCGACTTCCTCTGGTATTTCATTCCATATGCGTACCACTCTCTATGGGAAAAAGTTGCCCCTCAGGTCCATTTTAAATCTTTCTTCTCTCACGTTAAAATTGTGTCCTCTGTTTTGAACTCCCCCACCCTAGGGAAAATCCCTTTGCTATTCACCTTGTCTATTCTATACCTCTCATACTTCTATAAACCTCCATAAGGTCACCTCTCAACCTCCTACGCTTCCGTGGAAAACATTCCAGCCTGTCCAGCCTCCCCTCATAACTCAAACCCTCCAGTAACACCTTGGTAAATCTTTTCTGAAACCTCTCCAATTTACAATTTTATAAATGCTCCATGATGATCCATAACACAAAGTATATTAAAAGGAGCACTGAAGGCTAAGCCTTTACATATTATTTCTCTTTACAAGGTGCACCCACAATATGCTAAACATTTTGTTTAAATACATCAGAACACAAGTATTCTTCAGTGGCAGGGAAAACATACAGAATTTGTAACGGCAAACGTCACAACCAAACAGTGCCAAAGAATTAAACAAGAGCACTGCATCCAACCTGTGAGATAACTTTAGCCTCCCAGTATGATTCAGTACCACAATTTGGCATTCACATCTATGAAAGAGCAGGTATGTCAGTACAGAAAGTTGCTGGATACAATGTTTCCTTCCACATTTTAGGTAATTGTCATTGACAAGGCTTTTAAAGTAACCATTTCATGAAGAAACATAGTAAATTATAGCATATTTGATCATTAAAAACCATGTTTTAAAACTAACTTATACAGGATGAATCAACTTCAATTCAATTCTGCTTATAATAACTTTCTGTTCATTAGAAAATACTAATTGTAGTTTTGGAAACATTGCTGGAGAGTGAATTATTTTAAAATGGGTAGTATTCTTGGACTTTAATTGTCTGCCTTAATTTGCATTTATGTAGTCAGAGAAACCCTTGTGATGACTGCTGTTAATTATAAATTAATTGTATAGAATTATGAGCAAATGGTGGATATTAACCAGAGAATCACTTGCGCTCTTGTGGATGGGAATAGACCAAATCTATGGTTGTTTTGTTAATAGGTAAATGTTTGTAATCTATAGATTGAATTTTTCCAGAAATTGGCTGTGTCCATTTTGGTGAGTTTCATTCAGGGTTTCTCTCTGTAAGCCCAAGTGAAATTTCTCTCCCTGTTCTCTGAAGCCTGCCTCATATTCACTATGCATCTATGATGGTCTACTCCTTCTACCTTCTCTCTCACTTGAGATGGAAGTGCTCACTACTGCTCGGGCTTCCTTTGATTCTTGGAGACAGGACCATTTTAGAAGCCCAGTTGTATCTAACGTTACCAGCCCCTTACAGCTCTACACCATATACACTGTAGGAGACAACACCAAAAGGAAAGGCTTCCCAGTGTACAGGGTGGCACATTTCATTGCAAATATCAATGCACATTCATGTATGTTTTGCTGTCTAAGATTCAATTTAACAGGTTACTTGGCCTTAGCATCATCTCATCTTTGTTACATCACACTTACTCCATCTCTGTTACTACAGCCATCTCCCACCAAAGCTTATGCTCTATCCCTGTCACTATTATATGCAACACTTTCCTTCAATTGCTCTTACCCACCCAAATGCCCTCCCTCCAGCCTGTATGGCTCTGCCCTATTGACTCGTTCACTTTGGACACCGTACCACCTTTCCCTCACTGCACCAGCACTAACAGCTGTGCTATTCACTTTCATCTCACTCAAACCTGCCCTTTCCCACATTCCAGGAGAAAATAGCTTACAATAAGGCAGAAGGAGCCAAGACAGTTGGCTGCCCAACATTTAGCACTCACCTCTTTACAGGGAGGGGATCCTGAGCATGATTTAATTCAGTGGCCAATTGACTATACCCAAGCCAATTGACTGATATTGGAGGCTGGCCTTGACACTGTACATGGCATTTTCAGTAAATTTGTTATAGTCCCACAGGACCATAAAGCTACTTTCTTGTTAGAGAGACACATCGCTAGTGGTTTAACCTGAGGGTCACGGCACCTCAGGTGAGGGTTGAGGTTGAGAAGGTGGGACCTTAATGGTAACCTCAGCCCTTTCAGAAATTGAAACTGTGCTGTTGACCTCTGCATCACAAATGACTGGTCCAGCCAACCGAGTTAACTGACTCCCTGGTGACATCCAGGAGCCCTTCACTGAGGGCTGTCTCCCTTGACATGACTGAGGACAGCTGACAACCATGAGCTGGCATTGTGTCTGATGGTTTGTGTCTGATAGCTAATGGCTAGGCAAAACAGAAGTACTGTGAGCCTTGTAACTCAAGCGAGGTGAGTTGGAGGTGCGGAAAGGCAAGGCAGGCATGCTATGAACATTCAGATAGCTTCAAAGTGAGTAACAACTAAGAGCACAAACAAACAATCCAGAGATGCAGCCAGGTCCAATCTGTGAGCTGAATGCCTATCCTTGCGGCATCATTTAAATGCTGGTTGCTGTGCTGGTTGAAATATCGCTTTAAAGTGCAGACTAGAAAGGTGCCACGATGGTTCTGAGAGACTGGCAGGTGCCAATTGACAATATCTGTGGGCACTATATGAGTGCAGCCCTGGAACATACCCGAAGATTTTGTTCAAAATTAGAGTGGTGCTGGAAAGCACAGCAGGTCAGGCAGCATCCAAGGAGCAGGAAAGATCGACGTTTCGGGCATCATTTCCTGATGAAGGGCTTTTGCCCGAAAAGTCGATTTTTTCTGCTCCTTGGATGCTGCCTGACCTGTTGTGCTTTTCCAGCACCACTCTAATCTTGACTCTAATCTCCAGCATCTGCAATACCCACTTCTGCCTCAGACTTTGTTGCCTGGCATCCAAGATGGCAGTCCAGAGGGGCAAGCGGCTTTCTGAAGTCACCAGATATTCATGTAACAGATTACTTGGCCGTAGCTGTCCCATATCTTTCATGCCAGAGGTTTTTGACATCTAATTTCCCTTACGGTAGATGGTAGGACGAGAAGTTGAAGTTCCAGTTAATGAGGCTGTTAGCAAGCAACAATCTCTTTAATAAGCATTTCACTGCCCCCTAGTGAGAATCTGAACTCAATGCTCAGAACTAATGGAAACATAATGAGTTGTTCCCAACATTGAGGAAGGCCTTACTGGATTTCTAACATGATTCTTCCAGATTTTGCATCATAGCCAATGTCATTCTGGTCCTGTAAGACTTTGCTCAATATTTCACCCATGTGTCTTATAGATCAATGCTCTCACATGCACAAAAATTAGATATTGTTAAAGATAAAATATTGTTACAACTTAGTCTCAGTCTCCTGTGGCAGGCCTGCAGTTTCTTAGCTGAAGTTGATGCTTTTGTTGAAGTGAAAGTCTTGGAAAGGGAAATATTCTCAGTAAACAGTGAGCTGTGAAGTTTCTTTTGGCCAAATTTCCTGGAGGTTGGTTCTCAGTAGAACTCAAAGTTGAAACAAGCTGGGTGTGGGAGTCATTCTCTCTATTACAGGATTTCACACATTCAAGCTGTTGCTCATTTTTACCTTGGATGTTTGGATGATTTGCAGCTGGTTCAATGATTTTTAGAAGAATTGTCTGTGCCTGTATAACAGCTTCTTGCTGATTTTGATCAGACAATAAAATAACTTGATCATCATGTGACTTTGATAAGTTCAGAGCCCTTTTCCCAAACAAAGAGAAGTGTGAGTATTGATTCCAAACCTCTTATGTTGTTTTTTAATAGCTTGAGAGTTTGAGACAACCATTCTTGTTTAGATGAAAGACCATCATAATATAATGAAAGATTGATAGTATCTATTCGCATTTTGTTTGTGTTCCCTTTTGTCCAGAGTGAAACAAGGAGACAAGCCATCTGAAATTCTAGAGCTCTTTTGTGTTGATCCATCCGTAAACAAAGAAATGCGTGAATTCCTTGGATGGCTGTGAATTGCACTTTAATTCGGTGTTCTCTTGAGACTTAGGTCAAGCTGAAGCTCAAAATGACTAAGACTGCATGATTTACAGTGTCTGTAGTCCTGTTTGTGTCGAATTTTAACAGTATTGAGTGACATTTCATAATCTGCTGGGACATAACTCTCCAGTTGAAGCTGAGCCAGTGATTTATAAATGTTTATGATATCATTCTTGCTTTTCTCCTCTATGTACTTACTTATAAAGCCTGAATCCCAGAATGCTGAAGAAATATATTCGCAACTATATTGCTGACCACCTTCAATTAATTATGCACATTGTTATGGACCAATCCAAACCCCCCTCAAAACATTTCAAGAAAGTAGCCCAGACTCTATCTTTGCTAGTTGTTTTAAGCAGGTGTTTCATGGATATCCCAGGAGGGATGTAGCTGATAAAATACTTAGTTTTAAACAAAACAGAATTTATTTACAAGATTACCGAATGAAACACAAACAACAGAGAACAGAACATAGAATAACTTAATCTACCCAAAAACCTAACAGACTATCCCACCTTAATGATGCTGTTCTAAATTCCTGCAACAATCCCCATGAACACCCCTCAGTAGAAAAGGTAAAATCAAACACAGGGTCTTACAGGAGAGATATCAGAGAGCTAGATAGCAGAGAGATTCAGCATGGAACAACTTCTTCCATGTAACTGTTTCTTTGACTATCAGCCTCAAAACTGACTAATTCCCCTGACCAGCCAGACTGCTAAAACCAAACCAAACTAAACCAAACCAAACCAGAGAAGGCTGAGCTGGGAGAACGGGCTACTTCTCTTTCATTGTAAAAGTGTTTCTTTTAGATTGAAAACCTTTTTCCTGAGGCTGTATCTGTTAGCTATAATCAAACTGGCCCTAAAACACATGAAAAAAAACTGGCCGTAAAACCTCCTGAAGTCTCTGTATTTTGGCCACTCTGGAAAAAAAAACAAGGACAACATAACCTTGTTAAAGGACCAGCATCCTCACAACATAAAGGCCAAGATCCCTAGCTCCTACACAACTGTTTGGTTTGATTGGTTTATTGTTGTCACATGTACTGAGATATAGTGAAAAGTGTTGTTTCGCATGCTCTACAAGCAGATCTTACCATACAAAGTGCATCAGGGTAGCAGAACATAGTGCAGAATACAATGTTACAGCTGTAGAGCAGGTACGAGAAAGAGAGAGAGAGAGATCAGAATTAACATTTGACAGGTCTGTTCAAAAGTCGGTTAACAGAAGGGAAGAAGCTATTCTTGAATCTATTCATACGTGTATGCAAACCTTTTTATCTTCTACCTGATGGAAGAGGGTGGAAGAGAGTATGACTGGGGTGGGAGGGGTGTGTGATAATGATGGTTGCTTTACTGAGACACCGGGAACTATAGACAGAGTCAATGGATGGTAGGCTGGTTTTCACGATAGACTTGGCTGTGTTTATAACTCTCTGTAGTTTCTTGCCATCTTGGGAAGGGCCATGGTGCACTCAGATAGGATGCTTTCTATGGTACATCTACAAAAATTGGTAAGAATCCTTGTGGATATGCAGAATTTCCTTAGCCGCCTGAGGAAGTAGAGATGTTGTTGTACTTTATTGACTATTGCATCAATGTGGGTAGATGAAGACAGATCATTGTTAATCATTACTCCTGCAGATTTGACACCCTCAACCATCTCCACCTCAGCACCAATGATGCTGACGGGGTGTGTGCTCTCCATTCCGCTTGCTGAAGTCAAAGACCAGCTCCTTCATTTTGCTGATATTGATGAAGAGATTGTTGTCTTTACACCATTCCACTAACCACTTTCCTGTGTTCTGTCTCATTTTTGATTGTGCTCTGACCTGCAATGGTGGTGTCATCAGCAAACGTGTAAATGGAGTTGGGCGGAATTTGGCCACACAGTCGTGAGTGTATTAGGAGTGTAGCAGATGACTGGGTACGCGGTCTGAAAGGGCACCAGTGTTGACGATCATCATGAAGGAGGTGACGAGGCCTATTCTTACCAATTGCAGGAAGTCGAGGATCCAGTCACAGAGTGGGGAAGCAAGACCTAGGTTTCAAAGTTTAGAGATGAGTTTATTTGAAATTATGGTGTTGAAAGCTGAGCTTTAGTCAATAAGGAGCCTGATGTGGCTATCTTTGTTATCCAGGGATGAGGGTAGGGCTAGTGAGATGGTGTCTCCTGTGGACCATTTGCACCAGTAGGCGAATTGCAAAGGATCAAGGTAATTTGGTAGGCTGGAATTGACATGAGCCATGACTAACCACTCAAAGCACTTCATAACCATGGAGGTCAGAGCCACCATGCCGTAGTCATTGAGGCCAGCTGCTTGATTTTTCTTTGGCACTGTGGGATGATGGTGGTCTTTTTGGAGCAGGTGGGGACTTCAGATTATAGCAAGGAGAGGTTGAAGATGTCACTGAATCCCAACTGGTCCACACAGGATCTGAGTGCACAGCTGTGGATTCTGTCTGGGCCAGTCACTTTCTGTGGATTCAGTCTCATGAAGGTTGATCTGACGTCTGCAGCAGTGACCGAGGATATAGGTGCATCTGAGGCTGTTGGGATAGGTGACATAATTTCACTGACCTTCTGTTCAAAGGGAGTGTAGAATATAGTAAGCTTGTCAGGTAGGGACGTATTGTTGCCCATGATTTTGTTCGACTTCACTTTGTAGCCCGTTATGTCATGTAAGCCTTGCTCCAATATTTTATATTGTTCTTCCTCCCAATCAATCCATTCACACATCTCTGTATTAAATTTCATTTGCGACTTGTCTACTCATTCCATAGCCTCTCTATGTTCTTCCAAAGTTTAATACAATCTTCCCTATTGTACTGTTCACAACGCTTCCAAGTTTTGTGTTCTCTGCAAATCTTAAATATTACACCTTACGTTCCCAAGTCGTGGTCATCGATAATAGATGAAGAGAAACAGGGCTCCTAACACCAACCTCCTGTCTAAAAAAACAACTGTTTGATGATAAAAGCTGAAAATACTGCAGATTCCAGAAATCAGAAACCAAAACAGAAATTGCTAGAAAAGCTCAGTGAGTCTGGCAGCATTTGTGGAGAAAAATCAGAATTGACGTTTCCGATCTTGTGTCCCTTACCCAAAACACAAACTGTTTGAGACTCTCTGATCCCTGCCACTGTCATGGGCAACATCTTCTTAGTAAAATAAGATTAAAGTATTTACTTAGCACATAATCCATGCCCTTGCTATCATGCATAGATCCCCTTGTTTGGTCCATTTTCCTTACTCCTCTTTTTGCAATTTCTGTGTCTTGAGAAAACTTGGATTCCCTTTCACATTAGCCGACAGTCTTCTCTCAGATTCTCTCTTTGCTTCTTTTATTTGTGCTTCACTTGCCCTCTGAATTTTCAATATTGAGCCTAGTCTCAATTGCATTATCCACCTGACATCTATCATATCTCCCCTTTTTCTGCTTCATCTTATCCTCTATCTCTTAGTTCTGGATTTATCTATTCTACATTTCCCCTTGAGGAATGCATCTTGACGTGTGCTGAACAATCTCTGCTTTAGAGGCAGGCCACTGTTTTGTTACTGTTTAGTTTGTCAAGCTTTCATTCTAACTTAATTGGGTCAGATCAGTTTTCAGCCCTCCTCTAATTGATAGAAGAGATTACTACTTGTCCTTTTCCATAGCCATGCTACAAAACTATTAATACTATCCCATAAATGCTCCTGTATGTATACTTTATCCACTTCATCCATTCCTCAGAACAGGTTCCACCAAAGCCTCCTCTATTATTGGAACAGAAACGTATGAATGTAGAAAATTCTCCTGACCCAGTGAAGAAAATCTTGACCTCTCTGCCCTGTACCCCATTAATATCCCAGTTTATATTAGAATGATTAAGGTCCTCCATTATAAATACTCTATCATTGTTGGACCATGATATAATTTTCTTGCAAATGTTTCCCTTATATGTTTTTATTACATTAAGCATTGTAATTGTATCTGTTTGGTTCCTTGTCTCTGGTCAAATCCTGTCTTACCCTCTGATACCTCCTCTCTGCGGCACTGTTACCCTCTCCTTTAGCAATCCTGCAAGCTCCCCTCCTTTTGTTCCTTTCCCTTTCTGTCTTGAACAATTTGTATAGGAGGGTATTTAATATCTAGTCCTGTTCTTCCTTGAGCCAGTTCTCCCTTATCACCACAACATTTTTCCAAATGGTTATCTGCTCCTACAGCTCACCAATGTTATTTACCACATTGGATACATTCACATACATGTGTAATTTTGACATTATTATAAATATGCTCACTCGGACTCCAACTCATTCCTACCTATTTCCCATTCTACTGCTATCTGCCTCTCTGAACTGTTCCCATTCCAGTGTAAAATTTGTTAAAACCTTCTCTAATAGAAGTAACAAATTAGCCAACAAGGAAATCGGCCCTGACTCTATTCAGATGCAACTTGCCATGTACTGATCCTATCTCCTCACAACTGATCCTAATAACCCAAAAATACCACCCTCCTTCCTGCACCAATTCTCCAGCCAATGCACTGCCATCTGCTCCATCCTATTTCTATACTCATTTGTTACCTTTGCTATTATTTTCCCTAAACACTGCCTGAAGGGCCTCATTGCTATGTAGTTGGTGCTGATGATCACTGATTGTTCGCCCTCTCTCCTCCGAATGCTCTGCAATTGCTCAATGATATCGTTGACACTGGGATCAGGGAAGCAATAGTCAGTCTGGGTTAATTTTGGCAGTCTCACGATCAAATCAAGTCAAATATTCTTCGATACTAATTGCACTATTTATGTTAGAAAAACTGGCAGTCTCTGCTAATAGTAAAAATGTTCACCCATATCAAACTAATACCGGCAGCAATGAAAACAGAAAATGCCGGTTGATCACCCTTCATAGCAGCCAGCCTTTTTTTTTCCGAATTTGGGCTGGTTATCTGTCGTGTCCCTATGCAAACCATTGATACAACAGCTGGATTCATTTAAATTACCTCATATCATCTGTACAACACTTCTCAACACGATGTGGAGAAAAGTGGAAACAATGTACTATACCACACCAAGTTATTTGGCAGACTGACTGCCTCTTTCATAAAGCTGAATCCAAACGCGTGCTTTTCTAATGTCAAAACAAAACCAAATATATTAAGCAAGTAAGACTTCATGATAGTTGGTATGTAAACCATTATTCTTGTTTAAACTGAATGTTTTCTTTATTGTTTATGAAGATTTAAAGTATTTACATGATGGAGAGTTGCTGCAAATTATTGTCAGTGAAATGCTACCAAATAGAATAGGAGTTGGAACTGATTTTTGGTGGTAGCATATCATGTTTGATTGGAAACAGTCACCTATTCTACACTACCTAAGTTCATTTTCCAGTATAGTTACTGGTAAAAGAAACCAAACTGACTCCTGGTTGGCTATGTCTCAAGGTCACTTTCATTATACTATACTTCAACATTATTTTCATGGCTCCCTTGAGGTTCCAGAGAGTAAGAAGGTCTGAGAGAAAGACATTACAGAAAGTAAATAAAGGCTACCTGAATATTATGCCTTCTTCTGCCATGATTTTTCATTTATTCTCTAGTCATTGGAAAATAAATAAGTTGTGAGTGCATTATTTCTGAACCTTTGATTGTAACTATGGCAGAGAAGATTTTCACTCAACCATCAATCCAGGAGCCAGGGCTTATCAGGGTTGCTGAGGTCTGGTATGTAGCATACAATGTGAAGGGAGTCTTCACTAATATTGGTATATCATGAATGCATGGTTTGGAAATGCAATGTAGAGTATCTCCTTGCAGTAGAATTTAGTAGAAGCTAATTGCACTTTATGTTTTCCCTTCTGGGATTCCAATTTAGGGTTTAAATGAGCTCATCAGGGAGTGAGAAATACAAATAGTTATACTGGAATAGAGAGTACTAAGTTAGCAGGTGGGAACTGAGACAAGGAGAAAGTAATAGCTCCAAATCAGGGTTGCTGTACAAGTATGTGAATGCATGGACTGTGGCCCGTATTTCAAGAGGGTTGTGGTATAAGAGTAGGAAAGTCTTACTGCAACTGTACAAGATGCTAGTGAGACCACATCCAGGGAATTCTGACCAGTGTATATCGTTGGAAAGTTGGACAGAGATGGAGTTTAATCCAGACAAGTGTGAAGTGATGCGTTTTAAGAGGTCAAATGCAAGAAGAAAATACACAATAAATGGTAGGACCCTGAGGAGCTATAGATATACAGAGGGATCTTGGAGTCCATGTCCATAGCTCTCTGAAGGTGACAAAAGAAGTGAATAGGGACATAAAGAAGGTGTATGGCATGCTTGCCTTAATCAGATGGGGCAGTGAGTTGGCAAGTCTTTAGTTAGGCTATATTTGGAGTATTTTGTGCTGTGGTTCCTACAGTGGAAGCTTTGGAGAGGGTATAAAAGAGGTTTACCAGGATGTTGGCTGTTTTGGAGCACTTTAGTTCAAAGAGAGGTTGAATAAACTTGGATTGTTTTCTTTAGAGGCAGACAACCTCTTTAGAAGGACAACCTGATCGAAGCTAATAAAATCGTAAGAGGCAAGGATAGGGTGAATAGTCAGAATTGTTTTCCCAGGGTGGAAATGTTAAATACTAGGGGCCATAAATTTAAGGTGAGAAGGAAGATATTTAAGGGGATATGCAGGGAAAGATGGTGGTCATGCCTGGAATGCACTGCTAGGAAGGTGGTAGAAGCAGATACATTAGCAAAGTTTAAGAGGCAGAAACAGGGAGGGAAGAGAGGGATATGGACCCTGTGCAGGCAAATGGGAATAGTTTAGACTGGCATCATTGTCAGCACAGATATAGTGGGCTGAAGGGCCTGTTCTGTGCTGCACTGTTCTGTGTTCAATTTGCAACAATCTTTTGCTAAAGGTTCAAAGAGATTTATTCGGTCAGCTTCCTCGAGATATCCCCAGAACCATATATCCCGGTCTTCAGCTAATTCAATTCATTCCATGTGATACTGGGAAAATGCTGAAGTCACTGGATACTGTAATCACAATTGGTCTTCATGACATTCTGAATATATTATTGAAGACTTGTTTTCCAGACCTAGCCACACCTCTAGCTAAGCTATTCCAGTACAGCTATTATACTGCATGACAACATAGCCAACAATATGGAAAATGATCATTCGCCAGAAATGGAACTGGACTAGCCATTTAACAACTGGGCTACTTACAGTACCATCACCTGTTTGCTCCAAGGCACATCCTGACTGGAGTAATGTTGCCTCGTCAAAATCATGGAACTTTCTTCTTAATAGCACAGAGAATATACCTAAATCACAAGGACTGCAATGTTTCATGTAGGCAGTTCACTACCACCTTCTCCAGGACAATTAAGCATTAACAATTAATGCTGGCCTAACCTACAATGCTCACAAAATAAACATAAATCACTATCCAAAATACATAGTAATTGCGGCTAGGATCTACACAGTTTACTGAAAACATTTTTCTCCCCCTTTAAAAGCCTGTTGTTATGATACACATTAATTCATCTGCTTTGCAGTTTTATATTTGGCTCATTAGACGCACTGTTCTCTCTAAATCAGAAGGTGTAGGCTGATATACACTTCTGAAACCTTTGAACATTCTTCAATGCTAACAATGTATTGCAGAAGTATGAGTGTGTTAAAATGTCAAAAATGCAATATTTTGGATGGGGAATTAAACTAAAATGATTACTGTGTGTTTAGGTAGGTGTAAAACTTTCTGTGGTACTCTTTAAGAGCAGGAAGTTTTCCTTTCTATGTTCCTTACTTTCCCAGAGCCCTGGCAATCAGTTATCGCTCAACCAACACTGTTAAAATAGATTGGTGGCTCTTATACTTCACTGCTGTTTGTGGAAATTTACTATCTGCAAATTGACTGTCACATTTCAACAGTGATTACACTTCAATAATACTTAATTGGCTGTGAGGCAGATTGGGACATTCTGAATTCAAAGAATGTGCATTAGGTCCTCCTTTGTATTAGGAATATATATTAAAGCTGTGTTTATTCTTTGTTTTGTGTCTGATTAACATCCACATTAATTGGTGTCTATCATAAGGGAGGTGATGACCTAATGGTATTATCACTGGACTGTTAATCCAGAGATCCAATATTGTTCTGGAGACCTGGGTTTGAATCCTGCCACTTGCATCTAGCATTGCTAATAACATTTAAGATTACAGTATGTTTTATGCCACTTATCAATTCCCACCTCACCCCACCCAACCTGGAGGAGTGACAGATAGTGAGGATGATACCAATAGAGTGTCACGGGACATGAGTATGCTAGAAGAATGGACAGAAACATGGCAGTTGTAATTTAAAGCAGCAAAATGAGAGGTGAAAGATAGGGAGAGGGTATAGAGACATACTATCACAATTCTACCGAGTGTGCAGGGACAGAGGGACCTGTGGTTTATTCATGTTTTATCACATGGTTTGATGCCACACTATGAGTTGGGGTTCTTTACAGATTAATGAGGACAAAGCAAAGTCAAAGACTATCTTCAGGCTTAGACT
Source organism: Chiloscyllium plagiosum (assembly GCF_004010195.1). Lineage (NCBI taxonomy): Eukaryota > Metazoa > Chordata > Chondrichthyes > Orectolobiformes > Hemiscylliidae > Chiloscyllium > Chiloscyllium plagiosum. The sequence continues at coordinate 76,640,243 of NC_057710.1, read as the reverse complement.
TTAAATAACATTAATACTGAATACCATTGTACGTGGCAATCATAGGTATCGTACATTTGGTAAAGACTATTCTATTCTTCTTTGCGTGTTCATGCCCAAGTTTCACTCTGGTCTGGTGTACTGTGACCCGATTTCACTCCTTCACTGGCAATTCAAACTAAAGTTTGAACTTATATTGACATTGAAAATCTCATCTTTTCATTCTTGCCATGTTTTCCCAACTTGGGTTTTTAACAGATTGGTTAAGAGGAGGGCAAAAACAAGAATTATCTTCAGGCTAAGATTTAAAGTAAAACTATTTACTACACGTTGATATCGAATACTATCAAACATGGCACTCATACACACACTGATCTTATAGTTACATTAAGTGAGGGCCGTTCTTGTCCATGGTGCAGAATTTCAGAATTGACAGTGTTCTAATTCCACCTGCACTGTGCTACTTCATGATGTGCAGCTCCATGACATCATTGCAAGTTTGCTCCAGAGTCATAATGTCCTCACGCAAAAACTTAGTTTTTTTTACCATTTTGGAAATAATAAAGGAGTGATTAGCAAACCATATGAGATCTCACACTCCCTAAGATAAACAATTTGAGTACTAAAACGGGGAAGCTGTGCTGAATAGTTCTGGATCTCTGGTTAGGCTATGACAAGAGTATTGTGATTAATTCTGGTCAACAAACCGTAAGACAGATTTGAGGGTCCTGGTGATGATGGAGAGTTGATTTGCTAGAATGGTTCCAAGGAGCTGGGATTTTAGGTTCAAGTTAGATTATAGAATCTGGAATTATTCTGCTTGGAGAAAGGGAGATTTGATAGAGATCTTCAGGATGATGACAGGTTCAGATAGGATAGAAAAAAAAAGCCTGTTCTGTCTAGCTTATAGTACAAGAGCCATGGATGGGAAAGAGATGCAGAAGAATATGAGGATGAGACTTTTTACTTAGCTAATAGCATTGACCTGGAATTCGCTGCCCAGAAAGGTGATGGAAGCAGAAACATTAAATGATTTTGAAAGGAAATTGGATGAGTGTTTAAGAAAATGAACTTGCAGCTCAATGGTATAGAGTGACTGAATGGGATTGACTGATTGACTCCACAGAGAGCTGATATGGACCTAATAGGCTAAATGTCTTCCTTCTGTGGTAGACAATTCTATCACTTATGCAGCCTACAGGCATGAGGTGGAAGCTGTAGATAATGCGATCATGGATATCGGAGCCTCCTCCCCTTACACCAATCCTTCCTTTCTACTTTCACATACCTAAAAGCTATGACCTGATCAGTCATTACAGTCTTGTGAAGAAAGGTAAAAGATGTATCATAGCTTTGATGAAGACACACTATTGCTTGCTGCGACATTCACTTCAAGCAGTGGAAATACCTTAGTTGATAGAAAATAATTAGGATATGCATGTAATAAACTACTGAGCACAAATGGGCTGCAGTCAAGTTTGAGAGAAAGGACAGAATTGTGTGGCAACTCCCTGAAAGATGAGGTCAAAGGTGCACTTTTAGGAATTTAGACTAGGATTTTGCACTTATGGATTTTGTATCACCTCCTCTTCCTCCCTCGCCTCCCTGTCTCTAACGGTCCTCTCAACTCTTACCTTTTTCACCTTCCCTTTCAGTCTGCTTTCTGTATCCCCTACCCTGTCTCTAAGCCTGAGTGTCCATTACTGCTGAGCTGAAAGCCTGTTTTGCCATCTCTCTCTCAGCTTCCAGACAAACTTGTTTCACTATAATATATTCTTCTGTTTGTGCAAGTATTGGAGCTATATTAAAGTAAATTGAAGAACTTGCATACACAAATGTAGGCTAACTCTTAATTACTTCCATCTGCTATACTTTTCTGTTACAACTGAACTTACCAACGATTGAATCTTTCAAACTGATTTCCAAGATATGAGATGCAAAAAAGTCAGCTTCATGCAATCTGGACCTTCCAAAATAGGAAATGTGACCTGATAGTGATTGCTCCTAGCAGACTGCCAGTATCTCTCGCCCTCAGCTTTGTAGTGGCTGCATTGCCCCTAGTGTCTGGAATCTCCTTCTACCAGCCTCACACTGGAGCTTCAGCTTTTAACCCGACCTAGACCTTTAAGGGATGCCCCCTGAAATGTGAATGGCTACATTCTAAGCTTGAGTTCTTAAAATTGTTTCAATTTCTAATTTTAAAAATGATAAATATCCTTTTCAGTTGGTTCACACCAATGGTTGGGAACTGGATCTTGCCAATTCGAAGGCAGAATATAATCAGCTTGTACGAAAGGGAGAATGGCAATGGTGAGCAATGGGAAGTCGACTCAAATGTTGAGGAAGCTCATTGTATTCAAAATTAACAATAATAATTGATTTATATAATGTAACATTTCCCAGTCACCGCTGGATAAATTCTTCAAAGAAAATCATTGAATGCTGCCCATTTCCTGTGACTTGACAGAATGTATTGACAAATTTTAAATGGAAATTTCCACAAGTAACTTTTTTGCCTCCTCTAGTGTAACCAAGCAACTTCAGCACTGCCACACTTGCTCTGCATGCTTGACTTCATCTCCCTTTTGCTGTTTTTACAATGGTCATCCATCCATTCTCCTGGCTCGCTGCCAGTCCATTATGTTACCACTGCTGCTATCAATTACCTCAAGACAACGGCATTTCCCTCCAATTGCGTCCACATCCTGGGACCTCTGTTCCATTTCTTTCCTATACCAGGATTCAGTCGTAGCTGGAATTTTTCACATTCTTCCCAGATCCCAATACTGATTTTGATGCGGTGTTCCCCTACACAACTTTCTGTTTTGTGTTCCAATACCATGTTCCCAAATACCACAACTTCCTCTTAATTTTCCCACATGCTGAAACCCATCCTCTGGAAGATCCTATATCTCTCCCCATATTCTGCAACATTCTCACAGCATAATCACCTGACCACAAAGCCACTAAATCTTGAATTACTGCCACACATATGTACTTCTATTCTCTCAGCAACGTAGAATTATTTCTCTGTCACAGTTCTCTATACCCCAGACCTTCCTAAAAGACAAAAGATTAAATTAACAAATGCCTAACCTAACTTTTAGGAGTAATCAAAGCCATTGATTTCGTTTCCATGCAACCACTGATGTTGATTAACAGGGGAGTCAGAGTTTATCAGGGATAGGAAGGAAAGTATGATCTCATTGACTGGTGGATCAGGCTTGAAGGGTTGAGTGGATGACTCCTGCTCCTAATTCATATGTTTTTTTGAGCTAAAAATTATTATTAACGCTCTATAAATATGATATTGTAAGCCCTCACTCTGATATATTTATGCTCTGATAATTAGAGTGTTGGTAATATGTTGTTGAATTTTTATATCTTCTTAACATACATAACCCTGGAGGTTAAAGGTTGTTTGCTGGAGGGTTCCCAGTAAAATGAAATTTAAAAATTCATTTTCTGCCAACTTGGCTTTGTAACTTGCAATTTCTTTTTGGATTAAGTATAGCTGTTCAAAAGAATCTTAAAGGGTCTGAATGACATTCACCGTGTCCATAAGACCAGTTTGGGCCAAAAGGCGTATCTCCGTACTGTAGGACTCTATGACACTATGATTATACGATATAGGGGCAGAATTAGGCTATTTAGCCTATTGAGTCTGCTCTGCCATTTGATCATAGCTGATGTGCTTCACAATCCCATTCTCCTGCCTTCTCTCTGCGACCCTTGATCCCCTTACTAATCAAGAACCTATTAATCTCTATTGTAAATACACTTGGTCTCCACAGCCCTCTATGGCAATGAGTTCCACAGATTTACCACCCTCTGGCTAAAGAAATTCCTCATCACCTCAGTTCTAAAGTGTAGGCCTTTCACTTTGGCGCTGTGCTCTTGGGTACACCATTACTCACTGGGCTCCAGTCACACCCACTCAGTCTCTCTTTCCTGCCACTAATTCAATTTTGGCTGCATCTTGCCAAGTTATCCTGGATCCCAGGCGCTTTTACCTTCTTTATCAGTTTCCCATGTGGGACCTTGTCAAAGGCCTTGCTGAAATCCATATAAACTGCATCAACTGCTCAACCTTCATCCAAACACTTGGTTACTTCCTTGGCAAATTCCACCGGATTCGTGAAGCATGTCATCCCTGATCAAACCTTGCTTCTCTAATAGAGATTAATTTTCTCTTTCATTATTTTCTTCAATAGTTTCCCTCCAGCTGGTGTTAGATTTACTGGTCCATAGTTCCCTGATCTATCCTGACCACTCTTGTAAAGTGGAACCACATTAGCTGTCCTTCAGTTTCCTGGCACCTCGTCTGTGGCCAGAGATGTTTTACAAAATTTGAGTCAGGTAATTTCCTCCCTCATCTCCCTTAGCAGCCTATAGCATGGTAAGATTTGTGGCAGAACCACATGAACAGTACAATGAGGCCTATCTTTACTTCAGGACCAACTCACTGCATATTTTACACGTTTGCTGAGTGGCAAGGCAAGTCCCTTGCTCAGCAGCTATGAATTTGTTAATTAAGGGGATAACTTAACACCTTATCAACATTACAAACTAATGAGTTGTAGGAATAGGACATTCATCACCTCAAGCCTGCCCCTCCATATATACAATCATGGCTGATATACCGTAGGCCTCAATTCCTCTTTTATGACAACTCCTCATAGCCCTCACTAACTTCTAGATATTTCAAATATCTATCTACCTCTTTTTAAAATCCTTTTAGTGATTTGGCCTCTCTAGTATAGAGAATTTCAGACATTCGCTACACTCTGACAAAAGAAGTTTGTTCACATCTCAGTTTTAAATGAGTTTCACTTTACTCTGTAACAATGTCTCCTAGTTTGATATTTCCCTACCGATGGAAACACCTTCTCAAGTTCCCTCAGAATCATGTATATTTCAGTAACTTTACACCTATTTGTCTAAACTCTAATGAATAAAAGCCAAACCATAGATTGTCCTGTTCATCCGGGTTCAAATCCCACCAGTGGAATTAAGACTTCAAAATCTGGAAACACAAATCTAATGATGAAACTATTGTCGATTGTCAGGAAAATCCCATCTGGTTCACTAATAGGAAAAGGAGGAAGCTGCCATTCTTACTTGTTCTGGCTTACATATGACTCCAGACCCACAGTAATGTTGTTGACTCTAATTGCTGTCCAGGCATTTAGGGGGATGGGCAACAAATGCTGGTCTAGCCAGCGATGCCCATATCCTGTGAATGAATTTTTTAAGGACCTGTTTGGCTGTTTGTGATAACCAGTTCATCCCAGGAATGAGCCTAGTGAATGTGTTGTGAGCTCCTTCCAAAACCAGTATTTTTTTTTAGAATATAATTCTAAGAATAATGATTCTAATAATAAAATATAATTCTTAGAATACAATCTCTGTTACCATAAAATAGAGTAGAGCCAAGGTGTCCACTTAAAAAAAAATCGTATCTTTTTATTTATTCTTTGATGGGATGTGAGCATCGCTGGCTGTGCCAGCATTTATGCTGATCGCCAGCTGTCCTTGAGAAAGTTATGGTGAGCTGCTTTTTTAAACCATTGCAATCAAATTGCTTTAGGTAAACCCACAATCCCACTGGGGAAGTATTTCCTGGATTTTGCTCCCAAGAAATTGCTGTAAATTTCCAAATCAGGATGGTGTGTCGCTTGGAAGTGAACTTGGAGGTGGTGGTGTTCCCAAGTTACGGTTTGTTTGCCATGTTGCTTTATGGAAGAAAGAGAGAATTCTAAAATTCCTTGGAGTCTTTAATCCCAGTTCCAATCATGATATAATAAAATCATGCATAAGAAATAGGAGCAGGAACAGGCCATTTGGTCCTTTTAGCCTGCTTCAATATTCAATAAGATTATGACTAATCAGATTGTGGCCTAAATTTAACTTTCTACAAGTTCTCCATCTTCCTTAATTTCAGTTGTATGTCAAAAATCTGTGCAGTTGTACATATTTTCTTCTGATCAGTCTGCTTAGAGATGTTATTACATACCTCTAAAGCAGGTGGGACTAAAGCCTCCTAGCTCAGAGGCAAGGAGACTATCACTGCATCTCAAGAGCCCTTCTGTCTGAGTGTATTATGATTTTCTAATTGGCTTGCTACTACCTCATTAATAATACATTATGAATGTTAGTTTATGAACTACTGTAGATTGAATTGATGAACGTAGGGTCCCCAAATGCATTGTAGCAGTCTTAAGACCATAAGATCATAAGACTATAAGACAGAGGAGCAGAAATTAGGCCATGCAGCCCATCAAGTCTGCTCCACAATTCAATCATGGCTGTTAAGTTTCTCAATCCCATTCTCCCATTTTCTCCCTGTAACCCTTAATCCCCTTGATACTCAACAACCTATCTATCTCTGCCTTAAATATACTCAACAACCTGGCCTCCACAGCCTTCTGTGGCACTGAATTCCATAGATTCACCACTCTCTGGCTGAAGAAGCTTCTCCCTATCTCCATTCTAAAAGGTCTTCCCTTTACTCTAAGGCTGTCACCTTGGGTCGTAGTCTCTCCTACCAATGGAAACATCTTACCAATATCTTCTCTCTCCAGGCCATTCAGTATTCTGTATGTTTCAATTCATCCTTCTAAACTCCATCGAGTATAGACCCAGAGTCCTCAAATGTACCTTGTATGTTAAGCTTTTCATTCCTGGACCATTCTCGTGAACTTCCTCTGAATACGCTCCAAGACCAGTACATCCTTCCTGAGATGGGGCCCAAATTTGCACACAATATTCCATATGTGGTCTGACCAGTGCATTATAGAGCCTCAGAAGTACATCCCCACTTTTATATTCAAGTCCTCTCAAAATAAATGCCATCATTGCATTTGCCTTCCTAACTACTGACTCAACATGCAAGAGAGAAGTGTGAACTAGAACTCCCAAATCTTTTTGCACTTCAGACTTCTGAATTTTCTCCCCATTTAGAAAATAGTCCATGTCTTTATTCTTTCTATAAAAGTGCATGACCTAACACGTTCCCACGTTGTTCTCCATCTGCCACTTCTTTACCCACTCTCCTAGCCTGTCTAAAACCTTCTGCAGCGTGTCCACCCTCTAAATACTACCTGCCCCTCTATCTATCTTTGCACCAGCTGCAAATTTAGCCAGAATGGCCTTAGTTTCTTCATCTAGATCGTTAATGTATAAAGTGAAAAATTGTGGTCCCAACACCGAGCCTTGTGGAACACCACTTGTCACCAGCTCCTATCCTGAGAAGGACCCTTTTAGCCCCACTTTCTGCTTTCTGCCAGAGAGCCAAGCTTCTATCCATGCTAGCATCTTGCCTCTGACACCATGGGCCCTTATCTCACTGAGTGGACTGCTGTGCAGGCACCTTGTCAAAGGCCTTCTTGAAGTCCAGGTAGATACTCTTCTTGGTCTAACTTACTCATTACTTACTCAAATAAATTCTAGATTTGTCAAGCATGACCTCCCCTTGATAAGTCCATGCTGACTTTGACCTATTTTACCAAACACTTCCAAGTATTTAGAAATCTCATCCTTCACAATGGATTCCAGGATCTTACCCACGACTGAGGTTAGGCTAATTAATCTGTAATTTTCCCTGTTTTGCCATGCTCCCTTTTTAAACAGAGATGTCACGTTAGCGATTTTCCAGTCCACTAGGACCCTTCTAGTGATTCCTGAAAGATCACCGCTAATGCCTTAATTATTTCTTTAGCTATTTCCCTTAGAATTCTGGGGTGCAGTCCATCTGGTCCAGGTGATTTCTCCACTTTCAGGCCATTAAGTTTTTCTTGCATCTTCTCCTTGGTGATGGTCACCATACTCAGCTCTGCCCCCTCACTCTCTTGAATGTTTCAAGAGAATACTTCATTTTCCATCAGCCCAATGTATATTTTTGCCTCTCTTTTGCTCTTTGTATATCTAAAAAGCTCTACAGGCTTTTTTTTATATTACCAACTAGCTTACCCTCATAGTTAGGCGAAAGTGAGGACTGCAGATGCTGGAGATTAGAGTCGAGAGTATGATGCTGGAAAAGCACAGCAGGTCAGGCAGCATCCGAAGAGTAGGAGAATTGATGTTTCAGGCAAAAGCCCTTAATCAGGAATGGCTGCTAACCTTTTCAATACACTCTTGTCCTATTTTTGTCTAAGCTGGAGTTTCCTGATGAAGGGCTTTTGCCCGAAACGTTGATTCTTTTGCTCCTTGGGTGCTGCCTGACCTGCTGTGCTTTTCCAGCACCACACCCCCTACCCTCATAGTTAATCTTCTCCCTCCTTATTTCTTATTTTGTTGCCCTCTGTTGGTCTTTGTAGCTTCCCAATCCTCTGGCTTCCCACTGCCTTTCACCACATTATATGCTTTCTCTTTTGCTTTAATGCTGTCCCTGACTTCCCTAGTCAGCCATTGTTGTCTCATCCTCCCTGTACCATCCTCCCTTCTTTATTCTTCAGATGAATCTCTGCTGTGTCTCCTGAATTACTCCCAGAACATCTTGCTATTGCTGTTCCACTGTCTTTCCTGTTAGGCTTCTCTCCCAGTCAATTCTACCCAGCTCATCTCTCATGCCTCTTTAGTTGCCTTTATTCAGCTGTCATGCCATTATCTTTGATTCTATCTTCTCCCTCTGAAATTGCAAAGTATATTCAATCATATTATGATCACTGCCTCCTCAGGGTTCCTTCACCTTAAGCTCCCTTATCAAGTCTGCCTCATTGCACAACATTAAATCCAGTATTGCCTGCTCCCTAGTCGGCTCCACCACAAGCTGCTCCAAAAAGCCATCTTGTAGACATTCCACAAATTCCATTTTTTGCAATCTACTGCCAACCTGATTTTCCCAGTTCACCTGCAAATTGAAATCCCCCATGATCACTGTAACTTTCCTACACATCTGTTCTATCTCCTGGGGTAACTTGTGCCCCAGCTCCTGACTACTGTTTGGAGGCCTGTACGTTATTCCAACAATGGTTTTTTTACCTTTGCGGTTCCTTAATTCTACCCACACAGATTCTACACCATCTGACTCTACTTTGTTTCTTACTATTGATTTAATTTCATTACTTACTAATAAGGCAACCCCACCCCCACTGCCCACCTGCCTATCTTTTCAATAGGATGTATATCTTTGAACCTGATCTCCTTGCAGCCACGCCTCCGTGATGCCCACCACATCCTACCTGCCAGTTTTGATCTGCACTACAAGCTCATTTACCTTATTCCTTACGCTGCGTGCATTCAGATATAACTCTTTCAGTCCTGTATTAACTGTCCCTCTTCTCATTGTCACTCATTTGTCCAGTGTGTTTGAAGCCTGATTGCTAATCCTTTCCATAGACTCTGTTCTATTTGTAACTATGCTGGAGATTTTAATAACCTCTCCTGAGGTCTGCACTACTACCTCATCCTTTAATTTGGTTTTACTAATATTCCCTGCAACTGCCCCCCACTCCACCCCATTCAGTTTAATGCCCTGTCTACAGCCCTAGTTATGTGATTCACTAGGACTCTGGTCCCAGCACAGTTCAGATGAAGGCCACCCATCGGAACAGGTCCCTTCTTCCCCAGTACTCATCCAATGTCCAATGAATTGAAACCCATTTCTCCCACACCAATTTTTGAGCCACGCACTTACCTGCTTAATCTTACTGACCCAGCGCCAATTAGCTTGTGGCTCAGGTAGTAATCCAGAGATTAGTACCGTTTTGGTTCTGTTTTCTTTAATTTAGCTCCTAGCTGTTCATACTCCTTAGCAGAACCTCTGCCCTAGTTTTATCTATGTAATTGGTACCTACATAGGCCATAGCCACTGGATCTTTATCCTCCCACTCCAAGTTCCTATGCAGCCCAGATGAGAAATCCCGAACTCCAGCACCAGGCAGGCACCCAACCTTCGGGACTCTCGATCCCGGTCACAGAGCATAGTGTCTGTACCTGGAACTATAGTATCCCCAATTACAACAACATTTCTCTTCTGGCACTTGAATGGCTCCCTGCACCTCGGTGGTGTTCTGGTGTTCAGTATAGAATACAACATGAGATCAAAATTGAAGGATATTAACTTAAGTCTTTGACAGTCTGCTGCCTTTATTTTGCATTAGATGTGCACCGAAAAAAACTTGGCTTCAGGAACATCATGAAGTGTGTGTCACTAATCTGTTCACTTTGCATATATTAGCACATTTAAAAGACAGAAGGGAAATTGGAGCCTGATAGATAATTGGCATTCTAGGATCAATACCTCCTATAGCAAATAGTAATCTCAGGATAGATTTTTCTGATGACTTATTTGCTCACAAAGAAGTATACAATCAATTAAAGTTAGTTTTAAAATACATTTTTCCCGTTCTTTTTTACTTTAGAGGCATTAACTTATTTTGGTTCGACACAAGGTTGCTTTTTTATGCCTTATGTTAGTTCAATAAGATACTGAGTCTTGCAAAATATAGCTGCCACTGGACCAATAAGACAGAACAAGAGAGTGAGGGTGATGATGTTAGCTGTTCTAATGAACGCAGATGCCATGTTCATTTTCTTTACGGTCAGTTGTCCATCATCCATTACAAGTTTTGGGACGAAATGCGAGTGACGTAGCAGCAGATGTGAATTCACTGAGACATGTAGCTGCAGCAAAACTGCACTAGTGGCTCATGAAGAGGGATCAGAATTGGAATTCAACAGTCTTCTGGATAATTGAATCTGATTATCTCCTTGCTATGATGGGGAAAAGGAGCTCTAAATATTGTTTTTTTCACCTCCCTGTCCTGTCAGCTGCAGCTGTTAGAAATTCCATCAATGCATCAGTGAGTTAATTTTGAAAAAGGAAGTATAGGTCATACCGCTCACCATCAATGTATGGGACTGATGTACCATGATAGATACACCGTAAGCAACAGACCTGAGGACATCTGCTCTTGTGGTTAGAGAGCTGGCTAAGTACAAATCCCTGATTGCTCCTCTCAGTGAAACAGGCCAACCTGAAGATCAAGAGTTGAAGGAAATCAATGAAGGTTACATATTCTTTTGGAGTGGACATGGAATAGGAAAGCACAAAGGTGGTCTGGGCCTTATTATCATGACGTATGTCATCAGTAAGTTGACTTGGTTTTCCAAGGTGTTAATAATCATCTGATTATGTTTAAACACCCCCTACATGGCCAGCGACTTGCAAAATTGTGTGTGCCCCTACCATGGCTGTAGCCTTGTTGAAGTCAAGGTAAATTCAATGGCAAAGGCGTCTGTTCCTTGTTTGCTGCTGTGCCAATGTCAGACAATCTAAGTTCTGAAGATGAGTCACACGATTTGAAACCTTAACTTTGTTCACTCTCCACAGATGCTGCTAAACCTGCTGAGTTTCTCCAGCAATTTCTATTTCTGTTTTCATTTGTTTGTAATCATTCTTGGTGGCTGCAATGCAAATATTAGTGCTGGTCACCCGCCATGGGAATGAGTCATTGGAAAATTGGACTTGGCAATTGTAACAGCAGTGATCTCGTCTTGTTCAAAATGTGTGTTGAGCATGAGTTCTTAAATACCAACACAGCTTTCCAACTTCCTCAATCTCAACAAATCACAAAGTATTCACTCATGTTCCAGGCATAATCAATTGTATCATCACCACACTGAGGGACAGGCAGGATATGGGTTTTACAAAAGCCACGCATGGTTCTGACTGCTAGATTGACCATGTCAAAGCTAAATATCAAGATCTACCCTGTACGTGCTCCACTTGTTGTCTTTATACCTGGCAGAAAAGGAGATGGTTATGGTTGTTGGAGGTCAGTTATCTCTGCAGGAGATTCCCCAGGGCAGTGTTCTAGCCTCAACCATCTTCAGTTGCTTCATCAACGATCTTTCCTCCATCATAAGGTCAGAAATGGGGATGTTTTCTGATGATTACATAATGTTCAGCACTATTTGCAACTCCTCAGGTACTGAAGCAGTCAGTTTCCAAATGCATCAAGGCCTGGACAGTGCTCATTTGTGCTGACAAGTGGCAAGTCATATACACACTCCACATATATCAGTCAACAACAGTCTCCCAAAAGAGAGGATTAACTATCAACCCTTGACATTCAATGGTGTAATTGTCACTGAATCCCCCACTAGCAATGTCCTGAAGGTTACCATTGACCAGAAACTTAACTGGACTAGTGTATAAGTACTTTGGCTCTAAAGTCTGCAGGCGATTGAGATTTATTGAGAGAAGGTGTAACTCTTTGCAGATATTCAATCTCAGGATAGCAACACTTTCTATTCCAGTAGTGTTGATTATGTAGCCAATGTCTTTTCCTTTTTGAATCGTGTTGATTTCAATTTCATTGCCATCAGGGGGATGATATTACTTGGGTTTTGAGTCTCGTTCTTTGGTCAACCATTTACTTCCAAGTTTTCTGAAAAGATCTCTGGTATAGTCTGAGTAGACTGATGTAACCTATGCTGCAGTATCAACCTTCAGCATCAGATTTATTGTTGTAGGCTTATTTCTGATATGAATAATATTATGCATTTCTTTTCTCATTGAGACATTTCATGCAGTCATATGACCTCTTTGTCTACTGTTCCTCTAAATCATTGTCGTGTCCCAGGGTATGAATGTTTTCATTTACTTTCCTTCTCATTTTTTTTTGTTCTGCACATCTTTTGTCAATGATTGGGCTTTCTACAAGCTCTTGATCTGTATAGATCATAGATCATAGGGATGTACAGCACGGAAACAGACCCTTCGGTCCAACCCGTCCATGCCGACCAGATATCCCAACCTAATCTAGTCCCACTTGCTAGCACCAAGCCCATATCCCTCCAAACCCTTCCTATTCCTATACCCATCCAGGTACCTTTTAAATGGTGCGATTGTACCAGCCTCCACCACTTCCTCTGACAGCTCATTCCATACACACAACTCTGTGTGAACAAGTTGCCCCTTAGGTCTCTTTTATATCTTTCCCCTCTCACCTTAAACTTATGCCCTCTAGTTCTGGACTATTTACCCTATCCACACCCTTCATCATTTTATAAACCTCTATAAAGTCACCCCTTAGCCTCCAACACTCAGGGGAAAATATCCCCAGCCTATTCAGCCTCTCCCTAGAGCTCAAATCCTCCAACCCTGCAACATCCTTGTAAATCTTTTCTGAACCCTTTCAGGTTTCATGACATCCTTCCAATAGGATGTATTCCAAAAGCAGCCTAACCAACATCCTGTACGGCCACAACATAATCTCTCAACTCCGATACTCAACACTCTGACCAATAAAGGAAAGCATACCAAACGCCTTCCTCACTATCCTATCTACCTGAGAATCTACTTTATGTGGGACATTTTATGGTCACAGCTCTTGCACCAGTTTCACTCCATCTCGTATGTGTTCTTTTGTTGCTGTCTTATTGCATTAATCTTGCTAACTCTCTCAACTTAATCAAAAGCTAAGACTAGAATTTTGGATTGTCAGTATCTTCATTTGTTAATTCATGCCTCATGTGCACTGGTGGTGTCAACAGCCTGTGATATACTAATATCTCAATTAGACTTCTTTTGTACAGCAGGACATGCCGAGCCCCACAATGAGCTTGTCTAACACATTTCATCCTTTTCTTGAATTTACACTTGCTGGCTACAGTTCTCACTCTTGGTGAGAAATTCTCAAGAAGATCGCTTGGTTCCTGCCTCAGAATTTCAAATTCACATCGATGGTTTGACTTTGGTGGGATAGGCTGAATTTCTCAAAAATGTTGAGAAATCAATATAAACTACATTGCCCCCATCAGTATCTAGGAGAAAGTGAGGACTGCAGATGCTGGAGATCAGAGCTGAACATGTGTTGCGGAACGTTTCAGAGAACGCCTCTCGGACACCTGGACCAACCAACCCAACCACCCCGTGGCTCAGTCCCAACCCTCGAACTCAGCATCACCTTCCTAACCTGCAATCTTCTTCCTGACCTCTCCGCCCCCACCCCCACTCCGGCCTATCACCCTCACCTTAACCTCCTTCCACCTATCGCATTTCCAACGCCCCTCCCCCAAATCCTCCTCCCTACCTTTTATCTTAGCCTGCTTGGCACAGTCTCCTCATTCCTGAAGAAGGGCTCATGCCTGAAACGTCGATTCTCCTGCTCCTTGGATGCTGCCTGACCTGCTGCGCTTTTCCGCAACACATTTTCAGCCCATCAGTATCCAACATGGTCTGCCTGTGTGAGAGGGGAATGGCCACAGGGGACTTCTGCACGGCCTGCCCATTTGTTACTCATCTTGGTAGTCACCCAACTCTTTTCTATCTGTGTAGCCTTTACTTGTGCTATGATTAACTCACTAAATGTGCCATCCATGACAATCTCAGCCCCATGGATGCTCCATTGGAAGTTCATTCACAGGTCCAGCTGCTCCATGCAGTCAATCAGAAGCTGCAGCTGAACACACTTCCTACATATGGGGTCACTATGGTTCCTGATTTTCCATATATTACAGGACTATTAATTGTCCATCTTCCAAGGATGTTGTGGGAAGCTCACGCAACTGCTTCATCATCTGTGTAATTTAACCATGGTCTGTACCGAATCTGTGAGTAGTTCAATGATTGATATGGATCTGGGAATAGAAGGGGTTCACAGTACATGAGGCACTTCCTTTTGATTGAAAGTGTTGGTCTCTCATCCAGCATGGCGTCTTCACCAAGTTGGTGAACACATTGAGGCTGAATGGATGATAGAGACATGGCGCTCGTTATCGGGGTGCAGAATATCTCACTCTCTGAAGGGGTGTGCTCAGCCCCCAACTGCAGTGTCTACCACTGATGACTCTTTAGAGATCTAAGAGCCTCTTTCACACTTGTGTTCCCAACACTGGTTACTTCCATTGAGAGTCCAGTGTCCAGCTACTGGTTGCTTATTGGTCACTGTTATTGCCTTTCTAAGAAGGTTAAAGCAAATGCAGGAGGACCAGCAATCCCAGGTGAGGGACAATGCTGACACAGGCTTTGAATATCCCAGGATGTTGAAACCGTACTATACCAAAAGATGGAGCAGGACTTGATGGCAGTAGGAGTTGGAGGCCATCCTCTCCCTGTGGCTGTAAATGGCACAGCCATGTTGATCTTTAATGTGATTAACACCTTCCAGGGAGTGATACGTGACCCACAAATGCATCAGCACTAAACAGAGTAAATGCTGGATGGATGTTCCTGGTGATCAGGGATTCAGAATCAGGACTCACTACCTAAGTACACTGTGTCGGCCATTTAGGACTGAGACGAGGAAGGTTCATCACCCAGGGAGTGGTGAGCTTGTGGAATTCTCTGTCACAGAATGCATTTTGTGGCCAATACAGGGAATGTTTTCAAGGACATAGTTCTAATGGCTAAAGGGATCAAACGTATGGGAAGAGAGTGGGATGGGATACTAAGTTGGATGATAAGCCAGATTCATATTAAATGTTTGAGCAGGCTCAAAGAGGCAAATGGTTTATTCCTGTTTCTATTTTCTACATGGTTATATTTGCTATCTGTAGATAAAAACTAATGTTTGGAATTGTCTGATTTCTGTCTGTGATGCCCCCCCCGCTGACAATGACAAGCTGCGGGTCTGAAGTGGGCAATTGGGGCATGGGAGTGGTGACATGGAGAAAATGTTTAGATGGGATGTAGTTGCAGACAGGTAAAGTAATGGTGTGGTGGTTAGAGTGAGAGAATGGGGTTGTCTGTGTGAGGGAATGACAGCCATGGGCAGTATGACTGCTGTGTCATGATACTGGCGAAGGGTAATGGCCGATTGCCAACTCTTGTCCATGTGCATAATGGCCTCTCAAAGATGATGCAGGTGCAAGAGACAGCAGCCTTTAGGTGTATATCTGCTAAGAGGCGAATTGTTCTGGGAATGGTACATGGTAAGGTAGGAATAAAACATAGGATAGTTTGTTATTGAGGTGAGTTTGGTAAGATATGGCAAGAAAATGTGTAAGGCCTCATGGAAAAAAACCCTCTAAACTTAACACATCTTGCAATGAGCCAAAAGTTGTAAGCTTTAGCCCATTATAATTCAGGTTAATGCGTTTTATCAGCTCCTTCTTCACCCTTGCCAGATTTTCACCTGTCCATGCCGAACCTTTCCGTATGGTTACCTCTCTTCAGTTTCCCTACTTTCTACTCTCCTTTCCCATTAAATTCCTCCTCAGCTCAAACTTTAATAAATTTCCAACTTCCACACTTCTTTGTTATTTGTTTAATGCATCATCATTTAGATTCCATTCTTGAATTGTAGTATCTTCGATCTTTTTGATTTAAATCTGTTTGACTGTTTATTTTTCTTCCGGTATACAATAACCTGAACAAGTATTTAGTTGATATTTAGTCAGCTTCCCCCTTCCCAAATTTTGATTTAATATCCTCAAGATCCAAAGTGCTTTTTAATGTTTGTAGCGATGTGTTGATATATCTATCTCGTATACCATTTCCAAACTGGTCAGATGTGGAACTGTGGGAGAAATTGTGTGATTACTTTCTTTGAAGCCCTGTGTTTTAATCTAATGCTTAACTCCTCAAAGTGCTTTATAAGATTTACAGCTTGATCTTTCTTAGGTCACTGAATGCACATAAATCATGATTCCTGCATGATCACCTAACATTTTCGGAATAATTTTCCATTTTTCTAAATTCTCTTAATGGCACCTAGGAGACAACACACTATTCAAAACTGCTGCTTGCAGATGCCAAAGAGGCTATTATATAATATAATCTTCAGTCTACCTTATATTGTTAACATTATTCCCTCCCTGCCCCCTCCCCTTATGCACACATTTACTTCCATAGTACTATAGAACCTATATTGTCCTAAAATGTCTGTAAGATCCATCTTTCTTTGTAGGGCTGCAAGTTGGTTCATTCATATACTTATGAACCAAACTTTTGCTATACTGGCCTTTTCAGCTTGAAGATTATCCACATCTATAAATAAGGCTTTGAAAATATGTTGATTGTGCTCATTGCTTTAATGCTTTGCAGAAAAGGTCTGATGCTGCTTGGGAAAGGTACAATTTTTACATGTTACATTAAAGAGAGTAATGAAAGCAACACCCTAATGTCATTATCTTATTGCCCCTCAAAATGTGTTAAAGGGGTTTCACTACACTTATCTATTTGGCTCAGGGAAGATGTTTTCGAGTCAAAATATGAAGAAGACCTGTTAGGGAAGTATTCGATTATTAAATTAAATGTGATGCATGTTTACTTCACCATTAATATTTTGCTTTAGAAAATGTACATTAATCTCACCATCTTGAAAGTCCATCATCTATTCACAATTAGAATTTTCTTTCCTTTTTTTTAACAAAAGGCCCCAGAACCAACCATTTACTGTGACTGTGTCTCCAGACATATTGCGTCTCTTTACCTCAAACCATTTTCTTTTCATTGAAGCTTATGACTACAAGGATCAAGTTTAACTTTTTAAACTGGCAGATGTCCCATTGGCTCGAAGCCAAATCCTGTAAGCGTGCTGTTCACATCATCTTCACTATAGTGCTGAAAACGCCAGTACGAGCTGGCAACATATAATTTCACCAATCATCGTCTACAAGTGTTAACTATGCTTTGTTAATGGACTAGATTTATAAAACAAAACAATATTTTATATGCTACTGAATTCTTCGTAATTTCTCTCCTCAGATATGACATCTGCACCTATAAAAACAAGCCCTGTGGAACCCTAGGTAAGTTTTTACTTATGCAATTAGTATTGTATCCCAATTGTTTTTATTGATCCATTAACCTGCTATTTTTGATGCTAGTTGTTTTTTTTCTTAAAGATGGTTTATTTTAGATTATTTTAAATCATCTTTTAGAATTACTTTATGTTTAAATTAGGTGAAGCATTGTTCACTTTTCCTTTCTCAGCAACAGGTTTCAATTAAACAATAAACCTACTGTGTATTTTCCTCAACTAGAAACATCATGCAAATATAACTAATATATGTGATAACTAACTTTGTATCTCAAAGTCCACTAGCAAATCTATCTTGTATTACTATTTTGTTACAATTATGCATTTCTGTCACCTGTTATTTACTGTATACTATCATGATTGGCAATAGCAAATCTTACTGATACGTTGAATTTTGCAGCACTTTTTCCATTTCTATTTTGCTGAAAAGCACACAAAAACAAAAACACATTTACATTTGGGTGTATATGATGTGCCCCATATACTTGACTTGCTTTATGAGAGTATCAGTTAAATTGTGTACCTGGACTTTTCACGTATTGTGGATTCTTGATTCAGTTGTAACTTGCTCCAGTACAAACATTATGTAGCATTTCCCATGTGATTTGAGTATAATTTTACCCACAGTCTGTCACATTTACCAATGCTAGAAATTACACTAAACCAATCAAAACCTGCTGACTGATGCTTTCAAAGTGTACAGTCTGCTCATAAGCAGACTCCTATAAGGCTTAAAGGGATGGCTGCAGATTATACATTGTTTTAAAAGGCACCTTATGGGTCTGAAATTCTATTTTTCATTGAATATTTAAATATTTTCTTATGCATAATTTATTGCTTAAAATACTGAAAGATAAATTCCTCACAGCAGTTCTGAGCTATTTCAGAATTATTTTCTCTTCTATTTATAAGACTGCTACATGTGACAAATTCAAATGTGTAAAGATAACAATTACCTATTTCAACAATTTGCTGCACTATAAACAAATCGCTATTCCAAAAGAAAATAGCTTGACAAAAAATGCATTTTACTTCTCGCTAGGTAAGAATAGAAAAAAAAATAAGAATGTTGGTTTTAGTTCCCTCTTCAGGCTCAAGTTTCAGGTGGTCCCAAGTTACCAGAAGTAAATTTATAAATCTAACCTCTAGTCTAGACGTTTTCCAGTGCTGGCTGCGGCTCAAAAAAAAAATTAATGTCTGGCCTGTAAAGTGCAATTCCCTCCAGTGAATACGCAAATGACTATAAACTTAACCTTGTGCCAATTATTCCTTCTGTGTACATAGATTTTATATGTATTTAAAAAAGCCTAAGCCTTTATAACAAGACTGAAACACCTTGGCTTGACCCTTTGTGTCTCCCTGTATTTATTCAGGCTTGGCCTCAGTGGCTGGAATGTGCGAGCCTGAGCGAAGCTGCAGCATCAATGAAGATATTGGCTTGGGTTCAGCATTCACAATTGCACATGAGATTGGTCACAAGTGAGTGAATTAAAAGTAATCCCCATTCCCCCAATTTTAAAATGAATTCTTTGTATTTCTTTGCCAAATTCACCGAAATGTAATTCTTAGTAACTTGAGGTGATATTAGTTTACGAATGCTAACTATAAATGTCAATTAAGTGATATTTCCCCCTGTTGTGCCTCCTGTCTATAGTACAGTAGCTGTAAATACAATCATGCCTTTAAAAAGAGAGAAAGTTTTTAAAAATATATTAACACTTAAGCTTATTGTTTCATGGCACACACCATTCCCTACCCACTCCTTCTCCTCTTCTCCCCTCCCTGCGGTCAGCTGCCTTTTCCCATACAGTTTATTATTGTTTTGACTTCTGCCAGTAGCATTTATGACTGACTGTTAAGAACATTGGTGAGTGACTGGTCTTCAGTGTTCACTTTTCCTATTGATGTAGATAAATTTGTGGTGCAGACTCATAGCCAAATGGTCTCCTGTGTTTTAATATTCTATGATTCTATGCAACTAGGAATTCCTTCTTATGGAAGGATACTAGATGTAATATATATCTTGTCATTTGACTACATTGTGCACAGTTGCAATGATGCAACACATCACGCATCAGCCAATATCAGAAGAATAACTGCATTGCTATAAGTATTCCTTGTAAATTTTAGAAAAGGAGTTAACATTGTTTAGAAAGATAAGATTTATGGGATTCTTAATGCATGATCATAAGACCGTCGGACAGAGGAGGAAAAGGAGGTCATTGAGCCCATCGAGTCTGTTCTGCTATTCAGTGATATCAAGGCTAATTTGATAATCCTCAACTGCACTTTCCTTCCTTTTCCCCATAACCCTTGATAATTTAAATGATTAAAATCTACCTGTCCCAGCCCTGAATATACTTAATGACTCAGCCTTGACAGCCCTCTCTGGTAAAGAATTCCGCTGTTTCACAACACTCTCAGAGAAGGAATTCCTCTCACTTCTGTCTTAAATGTGCAACCTTTATTCTGAGATTATGCCTCAGGGCCTAGACTCCCCTCCTCAAGGGGAAACAACTTTTCACATCTACCCTGACAGTCCCCAAAGAGTCTTGTACATTTCAATCAGTTGCCCATCATTCTTCTATATTTCAATGACTATAGGCTGAACCTAGTCAAACTCTCCTCATAAGACTGTCCCTCCATACCTGGTAACGGCCCAGTGAACCTTCTCTGGACTGCCTCCAATACCAGCATATATATTTCCTTAGATAAGGGGCCCAAAACTCTTTAAAATATTCCAGCTGTGGTCTGACTAATGCCTTGCATATTTTAACAAAATCTCCTTCATTTTATTCCCTTTTACTCTCCATTCCCTTTGAAATAACATTCCATTTGCCTTCCCTATTACCCACTGAACTTGGATGGTACCTTTTTTGGGACTCATGTTTGTGGATTCCCAAATCCCTGTAGAGATCTTTGCCTTTCTACATTTTTCTCCATTTAATTAATATTCAGTTACTGTATTCTTCCTACAAAATTGCATAACCTCAGATTTTAAAACAATATATTCCCACTGTCAAGCTTTTATTCACTTACTTAACTTGTCTATACTCCTGTGTAGACTGTTTATGTCATCCTCACCACTTGCCTTCTCAATTATTTTTGTATCAGACTTATTAAGGGTACATTTATTTCTTTTATCCAAAGCCTCAGAGAATTGAGATGGACCTTCTGAGCAATCAGCCTCAATGCTCACCCACCTCAATGGTTACCTCGATCTCCCTCCCAAGGTGATAGACCAAGCTGCAACCTGTCCAAACTTCCCAAGAACAAAAGTATAGTGGCTGAGATCCTTCAAAGAAGATTGATTGGTCAACTTTACAAATTTTCCATATCAAGCTTCCTGCCTTCATAGCTAAATTTCCTATTCTGCTTAAATGTTATTGTGTGGAGTTTGCACATTCTCCCTGTATCTCTGTGGGTTTCCTCCCACAATCCAAAGAATTTGTTAAGCGTGGCATTGTGGCTCAGTGTTTAGCACTGTTGCCTTACAGAGTCAGGGACCTGGTTCAATTCCCAGCTTGGGTGACTGTGTGGAGCCTGCACATTCTCCCCATGTCTGTGTGGGTTTCCTCCCACAATCCAGCACTGTGGCTCAGTGGTTAGCACTGCTGCCTCACAGCGTCAGGGTCTCGGGTTCAATTCCAGCCTTGGGCGACTGTCTATGTGGAGTTTGCACATTCTCCCCGTGTCTGCGTGGGTTTCCTCTGGGTGCTCCGGTTTCTTCCCACAGTCCAAAGATGTGCAGGTCAGGTGAATTGGCCATACTAAATTGCCCATGATGTTAGGTGCGTTAGTCAGAGGGAAATGGGTCTGAATAGGTTACTCTTCGGAGGGTCGGTGTGGACTGGTTGGGCCGAAGGGCCTGTTTCCACACTGTAGGGAATCTAGTCTAATCCAAAGATGTGGTTATTACCTATTGTGTTAGGTGTATTAGTCAGGGGTAAATATAGAGTAGGGAAATGGGTCTGGGTGGGCTACTCTTCAGAGGGTAGGTGTGGACCTGTTGGGCTGAAGGGCCTGTTTTCACACTGTAATGATTACATTGAATGGTGGAGCAGACTCAAAGGACTGAATATCTTACTCCTGTTCCTATTTTCTATGTTTCTAAAAGATTTACACTTATTGGTTTATTGTCAATTTAAAAAATCTAAAAACCAGACCATAATCTATCCATGTATGACTCTTAAAGGGAAGAAGCAAGCCTATTACTCTATGATATTCCCACATTCCACCGTCATCTCGTGCAGTCTCATTGGTTTTATCATGCAGCATGTGGGGAAATGAACTTCCTAATTCCCTTAAATATTGTCAGTTTAATAACTATCTTTTTAATCTATTGGATTCTACAATCTCTATTGTGAATATGTTTAACCCTAATTTCTTACCATTGAAAGTGGGAGGGGAATTATCTAGTTGTATAAATTTCCTTCCCTGAATACCTTCAGATAAAAACAACAAAGAAAATAATCCATTATTTACTCAGAGATCACATCAGGCAAAGAAATCAAACCTTTCCATCACTTTTTCAGAAAGCTGAGATAATAATCTTAAGGCCTCTACATTCTTATTTCATGTCCAAGCATCCATGTGCTCATGATTTGAATTTTCAAAGCAATGGTCACAATTTTATCCACAGACTGCATTTATGAAGTAAAGTTAAATATATTTACTCTACATCTGGACTGGATTTTCCCAGAGTTTGGAAAACCGTGTTGAACCCTTAAAAATGTGTGAATGGCATATTTACACTGAACAGATTCAGTGATTGTCTGCAAGGAGAAGGAGGTAGGGCATGATTCAAACAGGTAGGAAATGCAAACTGAGCCTAGCTATTTAACTCAGTGCTAAGTTTAAACAGACCCCATTTTGACTGTTCTGAAGGCCTTAATCCATATATGATCTTGGAGGGCAGTTAAAGTCTGTATAAATGTTACAATCTGAAGATTTGTAGTCCCCAGTTCTTTAAATGTGACAAAAACAGACTGAAACTGACAGTGAGTTAACAAAAAAAAACTGTTGGATTGTTTAGATTGGCAGGTTGTCCAATCTAAGTTGGAAAAAAAAAATTACCATTTATTTATGCATTTTTGAGGGATTTCTTGTTGACATTTCCCAAGACTATGATTGTAATATTATGAATATTTGGCTGAGTTTCAATGTGACATTAACACAACAGGGTTGTCCATGAGTTGACTGTGGAGGAACAATATCAATGATGAGGGTACATGGTCAGTTGGTGGAGGGCAGAGACTCAGAAACATTTAAAGCATTGAAGGAGGCTATTTGGCCCATCATGTCAATGCCAATAAACAAAGAATTGTCGACACTAATCCCATTTTGTGGCTTTTGGTTCTTAGCCCAGGAGACTATGACAATGCTATTAAGTACTCCTTATACACTCTTTACTCCTCATACTCCTCATATACTCCTTACACACACACAGCTATGTGGCAAAATTCTGTCCCAAATCCATTTACACGTTTGCTGATGACATGACTATTTTAGGGTGGATATCAAACAACAACAAGACAGGATAAAGAGAGAGTACTTAGTGGCATGGTCGAAAGACAACAACCTGACCACCAATGTCAACAAAATGAAAGAGCTAGTCTTTGACATCAGGAAGCAGAGTGGGGGACATACCCCTGTCTGCAACATGGTGCTGAGGTGGAGATGGTCGAGAGTGTCAAGTTCCAGGGAGTGATGATCACCAACAATCTGTCCTGGTTCACCCATGTCAACGTAATGGTCAATAAAGTACAACTACGTCTCTAGTTTTACAGGAGACTAAGGAAATTCTGCATGTCTACAAGGACTCTTACCAAGTTTTACAAATGCATCATAGAAAGCCTTCTATCTGGATGCTGTCTTCCCAAGACTGCAAGAAACTACAGAGAGTCATGAACGCAGCCCAGTCCATCATGCAAACCAGCCTTCCATCCAATGTATAGACTCAAACTATACTTCCAGTTACTTCCAGGAAAGCAACCAACATAATCAAAAATCTCTCCTACACTGGTTATATTCTCTTCCATCCTCTTTGGTTGGGCAGAAGATATATAAGTTTGTATACATGTACAAATAAATTCAAGAACACTTTTTCCCTGCTTTTATTGGACTTCTAAATAGACCTCTCAAATTTTAAATTTAATGTTCACCCCACTCCTTGTGCACCTTCTCTGCAGCCCTGTCATTTTATTCTTAATTGTTCTATTATCCTGATGCACTTTGTTGATCTGCTTTTACTGCATGCAAAATAACACTTTTCACTGTAACTTGGTATATTTGACAATAATAAATCAAATCAAATCAAATATCTAAATCGTACTTAAATATTACAAGATTTTTTTGAGTCAAACACCCTTTCAGTCAGTTAGCTGTAGAGTCTTATCACACTGTAAGTGAAACACATTCTCCTCAACTCTCCTCTTAGTTTAAATCTATAGTCTCGAATTATTAGGTCCTCTACTGATAGAAAAAGTGATTTCTTATCCACCTTATAATGTGAGACACCTGAATCAGGTCCCCTCTCAACCTTCACTGCTTCTAGGAAATGAACCCCAGCCAATCTTTGTACAAAACCCAGACTCTCCAACCTACATAACATCCTGCAGAATCGCTTCTGCATCCTCTCTAGTGTGATCGTATCCAATATGGTGACCAGAACTGCATTCAGTACTCCTTTTGTCGTCTAACAAGTGCTTTGCACAGTTTCAACATAGCTTCCTCGCTTTTGCTTTCTATGCCTTGGCTAATAAAGACCAGGCATCTTCTTAACCATCTTAACTACCTGCTTTTCTACTGTCCTGGATCTGTGGATATCCACACCAAGGTCCTATTGATCTTTCGTACTTTCCAGGGTCCTACCACTAATAATGTGCTGAGGTTACCATGAAAGACTGTCCTTTTCAACCTGTCCCCCTCACTTGAGGTATGATAACCCTCAAGTTAAGCTACCACTGGTAGTTTTTCTCTCTCTCTAATGAGAGCCTGCTATAGTGACTTTATCTTTATACAGTAATCTCTTGCCTTGTTAGTCCAACTAAAGTGTATGTGCTCACACTTTTCCAGGTTGAATTCCCAGAATTGACTGTTCCACCCAGCTGACCAGACCATTGATAATTTCCTGCAATTTATGGCTTCCCTCCCCAGGATTTCTCATTTGACCAGCTTTTGTGCAATCTGCAATTTTTTGATCAGGCCTCCTACATTAATGTTCACCTCAAACAGCAAGGACCACAGCACCCACTGCAAACAGAACATACATCTAGTCACAGAAACATGCCTGTACCATCAGCCCGTGCTTCCTGCCTGTCATCCAATTTTGGATCCAATATGCTACTTTACCTTGGATACCATAGCTCTTACTTTCTTGACCAGTATGCCATGAGGGACCTAATTAAAAGCTTTGCTAAAGTCCATGTGGGCGGCACAGTGGCACAGTGGATAGCACTGCTGCCTCACAGCACCAGAGACCCGGGTTCAGTTCCTGCTTCAGGCAACTGTCTGTGTGGAGTTTTCACGTTCTCCCCATGTCTGTGTGGGTTTCCTCCCACATTCCAAAAATGTGCAGGTTAGGTGAATTGGCCAAGCTAAATTGCCCCTCATGTTAGGTGAAGGGGTAAATGTAGGGGAATGGGTCTGGGTGGGTTGCTCTTCGGAGGGTTGGTGTGGACTAGTTGGGCTGAAGGGCCTGTTTCCAGATTGTAAGTAATCTAATCTAATCTAAAAAAATGCATTACCCTCATCAACACTCAAAAAATTGACCAAATTTGTCAAACACAACCTGTCCTGAACAACTCTACATTAACTATCCATGATGAATCATGTCTCTCCAAATGCAGATATATTCTGTCCCTCAGATAGCTTCTAACAACCTCCCCACATTGAGGTTAGACTG
The DNA here is from genome assembly GCF_004010195.1 of Chiloscyllium plagiosum. NCBI lineage: Eukaryota > Metazoa > Chordata > Chondrichthyes > Orectolobiformes > Hemiscylliidae > Chiloscyllium > Chiloscyllium plagiosum. The sequence continues at coordinate 76,614,644 of NC_057710.1, read as the reverse complement.
AGTGGCTGGTGTTTGATTGGGAGAAAGTGAGCGCTGCAGATGCCGGAAATCAGAGTCAAAGAGTGTGGTGATGGAAAAGCACAGCCGGTCAGGCAGCATCAGAGGAGCAGGAGAATCAAGGTTCCAAGCATAAGCTCTTCATCAATTATGCTTGAAACATTGAAGAGCATATGCTTGAAACGTTGATTCTCCTGCTCCTTGGATGCTGCCTGACCAGCTGTACTTTTCCAGCACCACACTCTTCGACACAGTATTTGATTGGTCTATTCCTTTTTTCATTTTTTACTAATGAGATTGTAGAAAGTATTATTGGTAAGTTTGCAGATGACATAAAAAAATGATTGGGCTCTTGATAGTGAGGAGAATGGTCTCAGGCAACAGCGTCATATTGGTCAGCTGGTAAATTGGGTAGAGCAATGGCAGATGGAATTTAATCCTGACAAATGTGAAATGATATATTTTGGGAAGTCTAACAAGGGAAGAATATACACAATGAATGGTAGGTCCCTGGGAAGTACTGAGAGACAAATGGATTTTTGTGTACAAGTCCATAGATTCCTGAAGGTATAAGCAGATAGACGAGATGGTGAAGAAGGCAAGCAGGCTGCTTGCCATCCTAGCTGTAGTATAGAATATAGGAGCAAAGAAGTCTTGTTGCAGTTTTATGAAACATTGGTTGGGCATCAGATGGAATATGGTATGCAGTTCAAACAGGTGGGGAGATTCACCAGGATGTTGCCTGGGATGAATAGTCTCAGTTATGAAGGCTGGATAGGCTGGGTTTGTTTTCCATGGAGCAGAGGAGACTGAGGGGGGCTCTCATTGAGGTGTACAAAATTATGGCAGACAGGCACCGAGTAGATTGTGAGAATCTCATCCACATGGCAGACGTGCCTATGACCAGAGGGAATATGTTTAAATGAATAGTAAGTGGTTTAACATCTGAAAAAAATGTTTTTATGCAAAGTGTGGTGGATATGTGGAACATGCTGCCTGAGAGGGTGGTGGAGGCAGATATCCTGGCAATATTTAAGAAGCATCTGGATGAGCACTTAAAATGTTTGGGCCGAGCAGGGTATGAACTAAGTGCAGGTAAATGAGATTCGTATACATGATTTGGAGATGCCGGTGTTGGACTGGGGTGTACAAAGTTAAAAATCACACAACACCAGGTTATAGTCCAACAGGTTTTATTGGAAGCACACTAGTATAGTTTGGTATTTGTTGGTCAGCATAGACATGATGGGCCATAGGACCTGTTTCTACAGTGTATGATTGTATGGGTCAACGTTAACAGCTTTCCAGTCTTCTGGCACCTTGCCAATGGCCAGAGAGGATTTGACAATTTCTGCCAGGACCCTGACATTTCCTCCCTTGCCTCCATTATATGTGTTAGGATGAGTAGCCAAGGAAATGTATGGATATTGCTGGATAGGGAACAAGGATTGACATGAATGGCCATCTGTGTGTAGAGAGGTGTGAGTGTTGAGGAGTAGGGGGCTACACAGCTTCTAAAACAACTGGATCGAATCCCTTGGGAACTGAAGTGGGTCTTCTAAACATCCACATAAATTATTACTCCTAGCTGACTGTGAGAGATGACAAGGGTTGCTGCAATTTACATTCTGCTCCCAGGTTCTGTGAAGTGTTGTGGTGTAAAACCTGGTTGAGATTTAAACAGCCAAGTGTTCCTCTTCAGCCAAGAATCCTTCGAGAAAGACAGAGAGCAGAATATGAACATTAAAAATGGAATAATAAAATGTCACCCGTCCTATCAAATTCTTCCCTGGCACAGATTATGTACAATGTGTCCTCTTACTGACTTTACCCCGCATACTAATCTCCAAGGGAATCGTTGTGCAAAACATTTTCCTGACACCCACAGTACTTGAGCAAAACTCCAGATTTTTTATCTGACTATACATTATTCCATTCTGACTCACTGCCTTTTGATTGCCAATGTGTAAGGGAATTGTGTGTGTCTGTTGCTTTCTGCTTCCCAGGTGATGATGTTCAGGGTACTGTGATTGGACAGACCTGTAGCAGAGTCAGGAATCTCCAGACTCAACAGTGTTTTGAAATTGCCACTAAAATATAGTGACAATTATTGAGCCTTCATCACCTGCAGTTTTAGAATTGTACAATGCCCAAAAATCAATATCATATCTTCACAGAAATGAAATAACTTACATGCAGTAGGACAGTCAGCAATCATTCTAAGTTGATTTACAAGCCTGAAATGGACATTATACACAGAAGCTGGTTGGCCTGAATCCAGATCATAAGTGGATCTGATACATATTATTTGGATGTACTGTTGGTGCCTGCCGATCCACCACAAATTGCTTGTCCACGTTAATAAAATTAATGTTAGCCCACTTACCTCACCCAGTAAGGACACAATACTGTGGAACTGGTTAGAAGTACAAATCCTTCAGGTTTCATACAAATAGCACCAAGGAATCATAGAAAAGTAATAACTCAGAAAGAGGCCATTCAGCCTACCATGTCGGTGTCAACCGTAATGCCAATCAAACCTAATCCCATCTGTCTGCACATGGTACATGTCCCTGTATTTCCTGCCTTGTCATTTGTCTGTCTAATTAGTTCTTAAACTTTGCTATTGTATCTGCTTTGACCACCTCCCGTGGCAGTGTGTTCCAGGCACCTATCACCTTCAGTGTAAAAACCTTTCCTCACACAGCTCCTTTAAGTATTTCCCCTCTCACCTTAAATCTACGTCCCCTAGTATTTGACATTTCCACCCTGGGAAAAAGACTCCATGTGTCTCATAATGTTATACACTTATATTATGTCACCCCTCAGCCTCCAACTCTCTAGCAATCCAAGCTCTCTTTACTGCTAACATACGTGGGAGTGGTACAGTGATTCAGTGGCTCAGTGGTTAGCACTGCTGCCTCATGGCACCAGGGACCTGGGTTCAATTCCAGTCTTGGGTGACTGTCTGTATGGAGTGTGCACATTCTCCTGTGTCTGCATGGATTTCCTTTGGGTGCTCTGGTTTCCTCCCACAATTCAACAATGTGCAGGTTAGATGAATTAGCCATGCTAACTTGTCCTTAGTATTCAGACATGTATGGGTTAGATGTATCAGTCAGGGATAAATGTAGAGTAGGGGAATGTGTCTGGGTGGGTTACTCTTTGGACGGTTGGTGTGGACTTGTTGGGCCTAATGGCCTGTTTCCACACTGTAGGGATTCTATGCACAAACCAGGCAACAGCCTGGCAAACCTCTTTTGCATCCTCTCCAAGGCATCTATTTCCTTCCTATAGTCTAGCAACCAGAACTGCATACAATATTCCAAATGTGGCCTAACTAAAATCTCATTCATTCACCCTCTACAGAAAACTCTTAATGCTTAAATGGCCATCACAAAAGCCTAGAAAATAATCTGACCCAATATCAAGTTGCATGTTGTTCAAGAGTATGATTAGAGTAGGACATTATCTTTTCCATTGGTCTTTATTTCATTCATACAAATAAATTTCTTCCTGATCATATCTAAAGCACTAAATCTTCACAAAAATTCTTTTGAACACATGTTCACATGCACATAGCCAAACAGACAGTCCAGAAATGTTCATTTGTACTTTAACTGTCATTTCAATTCTTTAATGTGATTCTGACATCATTACAATTTACTTTCCTATGCTTAATTTTATTTTACTTCACTTATTTTAGTAGTTTGGTTCCCATGGTCTGCTCCATTGGTTAGAAGCCTGTTCACCCCACAGAAGTCTCAAGACTCCTCGTTGACTCAGCACTGTAAACTGATGTTAAACCATGTGGCAAAGATTCCAGTCCTCCTGCACAGTTTTCCACCCTCCCGTCTTGCCACGCCTTGGTTGAGTCACCAGGAGGAGGCATACAAGAGTGGGCTGCCAGTTTTTCCTCCCTTTCCCAGATGATTTTAAGTTATTTTTTCCAGAGCTTTGGATGTCTGCTAAGCCGCTTACATTTAATAAGACTTGATTAACTTTTGTTAGGAACTTAGATGTTTAATACATTAATTACGATTATTACCTAACAAATTTTGCAGGAACTTATCACAAGCATTGAATTGGGTTGAATCCATGGCATAATATTAAATAAAGAAGATCTGTGGGATAAAAATAGAGAATCTGCAAACATTCAACAGATCAGGCAACATCTTTGAGCCTGAGAATGGGGTGGGAGGAAAGAACAAAGAGAAAGCTTTGTGCTAGGGTGGAACAGAAAATTCTGGAAACACTAAGCAGGTCAGGCATAATCCTTGGCTCTGTGCTGGCTTACAAACTGCTAGACCTCTAACTTCTTCCAATTTTGATGCAAGGTCATAATTTTGTTTCTGTCTTCATAGATGCTGTTCATCTTACTGATTGTATCCAGAACATACTGCTTTTATTTCAGATTTCCAATGTCCACAGTCATTTCCTTTTGTGTTTAGATCTGTGGAAGTGAGGTGCTCAGATGCCCTAAAATTCTTTCCTCAGTCATGCTATCTCATGTTCTTACAGAGATAGACTCAGTCCTGGGAGAGTCGAAGAGTGTGGTGCTGGAAAAGTGCAGCCAGTCAGGCAGCATCTGAGGCGCAGGAGAGTTGACGTCTCAACCATAAGTTCTTCATCCTGAAACACCAACTCTCTTGCTCCTCAGATGCTGCCTGACCAGCTGTGCTTTTCCAGCACCATACTCTTCAGCTCTCAGCTCCAGCATCTGCAGTCCTCACTTCCTCAGACCTGGGAGAGGCCTGAGTTAGAGTGACATTCAAGATAATGATTTAAGCTTGTTTGTCTGAATTGAGAATCAAACCCTATGGAATTACAATTGCTAATCTGATCCCCTCTTGTGAGGCTCATGTCCTCGATGCCTCCTGAGTATATTCTCGATCCCAGAGATGATCAGAATCCTATGTGTGTTTCTGTGTTGTCATTAGAAAGTAAGGGCGGAATTTACCCAGCATTTGAACATTGTGGGCGATAGCTCAAAAGTTTGGAGAAAAATGAGTGAAATGTGAGATTCTCAACACTGAGAGAAGCAATCAGACTTTTCTCTCAAAGTTTTAGTGGCTGGCAGAGAATCTTGCTCGAAAATAGCAAGGTCCTATTTGCATATATTATTATCTGATTGTCACCTAATCTTGTTTTGTATTACATACAAATTGTTGTTCTCCCATGCAACCAGTGAGAAACTAAATGGCACCAAATCCTGATATAAAAGTCAAAGCTGTTACCTGGCAGCTGCAACTTGCCAGCATCTTCTCTGGGGCTTCATGTTGGCAAGTATTCCCGAATACCTTGGGGCACACTGCTTGGGCAGCTACCGTCTGTACCCTCTATCCAAGGAAGCTGATGTTGGCAAGGTACCAGCCTCGCCCTATCATCATTGCACATCTTGGAAGAACCTTTGATATAGTTCACCTCTTCAATACTGCATCTTGGAGTTATAGTTGCCTTACAGTAATTCTGTTGCCAGGATGCTTTGCACACAGGGACAGGCATCCATGCCATGCACCAAAACAGAATGCATCTGAGGACTGTTAGCTTGCTTTCTTAATGCTCACCCATTCTGTGCTTATCTGACGTTCAGAGCATCTCTGCCTTGCCTTACCTTTCGACACAGTCAGAAAGCCAGGCAGCTTGACATGCTCACCAGCATTGAACAATCAAAGGGACAGACAAGATGGAGTCTAGCACTGTGCCATGTAAATGTCACACCTTCAGAATGTAGCAGTATCATATATGGCAAGCACACTGAATATACTTTAACCAAATAGTTTAAAAGCAGTAGTCTGTAGTCCAGTCAAGGTGAACCGTCATTAGTCAGGTGACTGGTCTGTTCTCAATCTCAACACTTTATGAGGTGTCCGTCACATGCAGAGGGCAGGGTTGATAGTTTGGAAGGATAGGGTGCGTGAGAACCATTGAGGGAAGATGCTGTATGTGATTGTAGTGTGATAGATCATGAATCTGGTTGGAGGTGGGTGCAGTAGCAGAGTTTGAGTACATATGACATAGCAGAGATAAAATGGTTTCATTTAGCCTTGCAGAACGTGGAAGGTCATTAATCTTCTTGTTGCATTGCATCGTGTTTCTCTGGACAATGGATTCTGCACTGACCCAGACAGCTACTTTGGACCAGGTTGGCAGTGACTGGATCGTGGTCTCCTGTGGCAATCTTGGGTAAAGAGGACAGCCTCCTCTCAACCAAGATCTCCAGGTTCCACCTGCTAAGCAGGTGCCAGCTTGCATTTCTCAGTCATGTTGTTTGGAGTTGTGCTGCAGACCCTAGCTTGCTGCATTCAAAATGGTGCCATGCTGGTGTTTAAATTGATGCCAGTGACATGGATACCATAAAATCACAGCCACAGTGAGCACTCCTGATCCTGCTAACCACAAGACTGCATGAGAGCAGGACCAATGAGGATGGAATGAGTAATTAAAAAGCAGTAGAGACCTGCATGAGAAAACTCACCAGACCTCATGGAATGCAACTTTGCATGAAATGCCCCAGAATTGGCACTTAGCCTAGTTTTGGGGAAATTCATCCCTAAGCTTTATTTACATTGTCCATGGTTTAATTGGCCCTTCTGAATTTATGTTATGTATTAAGATGATAGGAGTTCTGCCACGTCCCCTTTTAAACAAGGAAGAACATGGAAATTTAGCAAAGATCCTTAGAGAGCACCTTTCAAACCTACAACCATTTCCATCTAGAAGGATCTGGGCAGCAGATACATGGGAACACCACCACCTGCAAGATCCCCTCCAAGCCACATGCCATCCTGACTTGGAAATATATCACTGTTGCTTCACTGTTGCTGGGTCAAAAATCCTGGAATTCTCTTCTAATGGTATTGTGGGTCTACATACAAGTTCAAGAAGAGAACTCACTACCACGAAGTATATAAGGAAAGTAGGAAAGAGCTTAAACAAGGAATTTGAGGGGCTAAAAGGGGTCATGAAAAGTTGTTAGCAAACAGCATTAAGGAGAATCCCAAGGCTTTGAAGTGCAACATGGGACAGGCAATAATGCTAGCCAGCCAGCAATGCTACATCCCATGAACAAATTTTAAAAAACTGGAAGCAACAGCGAAAAGAAATTGAACGGGATTCATATGGAACTAAATAATGACTGAACTTTACTGGAAATATTTGGGTCCTTATGGTATGAATGATGTGGCATCAATTGTGTGTCCCATAATTTCTTAGGATTTTTTATGTCACTTTGCTGAAAGCTGGTAAGAGCTCTGTCCATGCCTCCACTGCCAACCCCCGAATCCATTTTGCTGAATTAAACCTAGTTAAATTGCTGTTGACATTTAGACCATGACACAATGATTCTGGTGGATTCCAGAACAGCATTAGTCAGTCTGAGAATGTCACTCATATGTTAAACAATGTTGCTGCTGAGTTGCAATGAAGCATCGGCGTGTGTATGAGCTCTAAACAATCACTCAATACATCGCCCATATCTATGGAAGGGCTAAATTTTATAAAGTTATTTACAGCTCTCAGTGTCAGCCAAATGGTGAAGTTCTAGTTAACTTTTAAGTTTTACAAGGCAAATTGATTTTTTTTGTGAGGAAGGTGGTATTGTCATTGGATTGTTAACCCAGATAATATTCTGAGAGTGGGGTTCAAATCCCATCACAGCAGATGGTGTAATTTGAATTCAGTAAGTATCCCATCTAATTCACTTATGTCTGCTTGGAAGGAAACTGCCATCCTTACTTGGTCTGACCTACGTGTGACTCCAGACCCACAGCAATGTGGTTGACTCTTAAGCTGCCTTCTGGGCAATTAGTGATCGGTAATTAATGCTGCCTAGCTAGTGACACTTTCATCCTGTGAATGAGAAAAGAAAAAATGCTTTATAACATTAAAATGTCACACTGTAACAACAGTAAGTTTTTAGCTCATCTTGTGGACATAGGTTTACGAATTTGTTATATGGACATAGGTTTACGAATTTGTTTTGTGAAAGTCCTCATGGTTGCACTTAAATAATTATAGGTGAGAATTGGAGAAACATCTGCATTTGTGTTCTTGAATTCTATATAACAAAATACAGCATTTTGTATCTCTAACAAGATTCCACTGTCAGAGTTGGTTCCTATTGAGGTTTGTATTTTTATTTAGATTAGATTAGATTCCCTACAATGTGGAAACAGGCCCTTCAGCCCAACAAGTCCACACTGACCTTCCGAAGAGCAACCCATCCAGACCCCTTTCCCTCTGACTGATGCACCTAACACTATGGACAATTTAGTATGGCCAATTCACTTGACCTGCACATCTTTGGACTGTGGGAGGAAACTGGAGCACCCGGAGCAAGCCCACGCAGACACAGGGAGAATGTGCAAACTCCACACAGACAGTCACCCGAGGCTGACATTGAACCTGGGACCCTAGTGCTGTGAGGCAGCAGTGCTAACCACTGACCCACTTTTATTATGTATGTAGAGTCATTTCTCTTACTGTCGTTTGCCATTTTACTTCGTAAGGTTAATGGACAAAAATGAGAATAAACGATTGAATCCACAGATTGAATTTTTAAAAAAGAAATTCATGAGATGAGGACAGTGCTGGCCAGGCCAGCATGTACTGTCAGAATCAGTTAGAATAATCTTTATGTATACTCAAGTACAGAAGTACAGGAGTACAGTGAAAAGTTTACAATGTCACCCCATATGGTGCTGTCGTAGATACAAAGTACCTAGGAATAAATCTTATACACAAAATACAGAAATAAAGGGAAAAAAAGGAAAGCAAAGTTACATTACTGACATTGTTCATAGTATAACTTAGAAAAATGAGAATAAAGTTAAGAAGGTAGGCACTGCAGACTTTCAGTAGGTCAGTGCAGGGGGCTTCCACATGTGGTCTGCCCGGGCACACGAGCTGCTGACCACTCACACTGGTCCCCAGTTCAACAACCATCCTCACATTGCTCAGGCCTCCAACCCATGGCCGTTCCCACTCCGCTTAGGCCTCCAGCCCATGGCCGACCCCATTCCTCTTGCCCCTCCAGCCCATGGCCGTTCCCACTCCGCTTGGGCCTCCAGTCTGCTATGCTCTATGCCTCCAGCTCACTCTACCTCATGAGTGAACACCAGGAGGGGAGAAAGGGGAAAAGAAGAGGAATATGGAAAATAGATACAAGGAGCAGAGGAGCCCCAGTTGAAGTGTCCTACTTTGCCACCATCTTGACTATCCATCCCTAATTGTGCAGAGGGCAATCAAGAGTCAACCACATTGTTGTTGGTCAGACCAGATAAGGATGGTAGTATCCTTCCCTAAAGGACATCAGTGAATCACTTAGGTTTTTCTGACATTTGACAATGATTGTCATCATTAGACTTTGAATTCCAGATTTTTATTATCTAAGTATCTTTAATGAAAATCTGCCAATAGTATTCATAGAATCCTTACAGTGTAGAAACAGGCCATTTGTCCCAACAAGTCCATACTGACCCTCTGAAGAGTAACCTATCCAGACCCCTTCCTCTACATTTACCCTTGACTAATGCACCTTACCTACACATCCCTGAACACTATGGGCAATTTAAAATGACCAATCCACCTAATCTGCACATCTTTGGATTGTGGGAGGAAACCAGAGCAAACCCATGTAGACACAGGGGAGAATGTTCAAACTCTGCAAAGTCACCTGAAGCTGGAATCAAACCCAGGTCCCTGGTACTGTGAGGCAGCAGTGCTAACCACTGAGCCACCATGTCACCCAGATGTTACAGGTATTCTAAGCAGTGAAATAATTATTATGAATACATAGTTAGTACATAGTATTTTAAGTATTAACTGCATGTGGTTAGGGGAAAATTTGAATAAATATTTGAAATGACTGCTTGCCTGAATTCATAAAAAGGGACATGATCCCTATCACCTTTCTTTTATTGGTCAGTGTAGTGAGTATAGGCGTTGGGAGGTCATGTTGTGGCTGTACATTGGTTAGGTCACTTTTGGAATACTGCGTTCAATTCTGGTCTGCATGCTATGGGAAAGATGTTGAGAAACTTGAAAGGGTTCAGAAAATATCTACAAGGATGTTACCAGGGTTAGAGGTTTTGAGCTACAGCGAGAGGCTGAATAGGCTGGGGCAGTTTTCCCTGGAGCATCGGAGGCTGAGGGGTGACCTTATAGAGATTAATAAAATCATGAGGGCCATGGATAGGGTGAATCTAAAAACTAGAGGGCATAGGTTTAACATGAAAGGGGAAAGATTTAAAAGGGATCTAAAGGGCATTTCTTTCACACAGAGGTTGTGTGGAATAAGCTGCCAGAGGAGGTGGTGGAGGCTGGTACGATTACAATATTTAAAAGATATCTGGATGGTTATATGAATGGGAAGAGTTTAGAAGGATTTGGACCAAATCTGGATGAGATTAATTTAGGATATCTGGTTGGCATGGATGAGATGGACCATAGGCTATACAGCTCTATGACTAACTTGGATGCAGTTTGGACACTGACTACAATATAGGTAAGCACATTATGCAGCCAATGTTAGCATGCATTTGCGAGTTGAGGATCAAGAACTCCATGGTCTAATTTGTAGCTTGAAAACAATGTAATTATTGCAGTAAATTCCAGACCGAGAGCAGAAGCGAAATCAATCTAATTCAGTCATAGAGTCATAGAGATGTACAGCATGGAAACAGACCCTTCGGTCCAACCCATCCATGCCAACCAGATATCCCAACCCAATCTAGTCCCACCTGCCAGCACCCGGCCCATATCCCTCCAAACCCTTCCTGTTCATATACCCATCCAAATCCTTTTAAATGTTACAATTGTACCAGCCTCCACCACTTCCTCTAGCAGCTCATTCCATAAACGTACCACCTTCTGCGTGAAAATGTTGCCCCTTAAGTCCCTTTGATATCTTTCCCCTCTCACCATAAACCTATGCTCTCTAGTTCTGGACTCCCCCACCCCAGGGAAAATAATTTATCTATTTATCCTATCCATGCCCCTCATAATTTTGTAAACCTCTATAAGGTCACCCCTCAGCCTCCGACCCTCCAGGGAATACAGCCCCAGCCTGTTCACTCTCTCCCTATAGCTCAAATCCTCCAACACTGGCAGCATCCTTGTAAATCTTTTCTGAACCCTTTCAAGTTTCACAACATCTTTCTGATTGGAAGGAGACCAGAATTACACGCAATATTCCAACAGTGGCCTGTACAGCTGCAACATGACCTCTCAACTCCTGTACTCAATACTCTGACCAATAAAAGAAAGCATACCAAATGCCTTCTTCACTATCCTATCTACCTGCGACTGCACTTTCAAGGAGCTATGAACCTGCACTCCAAGGTCTCTTTGTTCAGCAACACTCCCTAGGGCCTTACCATTAAGTGTATAAGTCCTGCTAAGATTTGTTTTCCCAAAATGCAGCACCTCACATTTATCTGAAT
>NC_057710.1:76593945-76602582 GCF_004010195.1 Chiloscyllium plagiosum | reverse complement strand
CCCTTTTTGCCCTCCTGATTTCCCTCTTAAGTATACTCCTACTTCCTTTATCCTCTTCTAAGGATTCACTCGATCTATCCTATATCGACCTTACATATGATTCCTTCTTTTTCTTAACCAAACCCTCAATTTCATTAGTCATCTAGCATTCCCTATACCTACCAGCCTACCCTTTCACCTTGACAGGAATATACTTTCTTTGGATTCTTGTTATCTCATTTCTGAAGGCTTTCCATTTTCCAGCCATCCGTTTACCTGTTAACATCTGCCCCCAATCAGTTTTTGAAAGTTCTTGCCTAATACCGTCAAAATTGGCCTTTCTCCAATTTAGAACTTCAACTTTTCGATCTGGTCTATCCTTTTCCATCACTATTGTATGATTTATATCATATGATTCACAGATTTCATTAAAGTCAAGATTTTATCACTCTGGATAACTCGATCACTAAGTCACTACCAAGTTTCTCAATGTACAGGGTTATACCTCTTGTCAAGTATCTATATAGCTATTTTACTCACATTGTGCTATGATTTAAATAGCCAGATCACGTACTGTGAAGCTTTAGCTATAACACTGCGACAGGATTAGGAAACTTTTTTATTTTATGATAAATGTGGATTAATGTTCATGAATTGGGCTAATGTTTGTCTGGCCCATTGGGAAAATGCATGCCTGAACTGAAAATCTTATTGCCAGAACTTGCTGTTCAGAATTAATCTAGATATTTGAGGGCTGTTAGTGGAACCTATCATGACTCCACAGACAGCTGGTGTGATCCATAATGAGCCTCCTGCCTCACTAGCAACGCCCTTCAGAAATGTCCCAAGAATGCATCTGGGACTGAGGAACCAGTTACAAAGACAATTGTGGAAGCACTTCTAGTCCTACTATCCAAAGGAAGCATTATTCCCGCCTCAGGCGACTGACTGTGTGGAGTTTGCACATTCTCCCCGTGTCTGCGTGGGTTTCCTCCAGGTGCTCCGGTTTCCTCCCACAGTCCAAAGATGTGCGGGTTAGGTGAATTGGCCATGTTAAATTGTCCGTAGTGTTAGGTAAGGGGTAAATGTAGGGGTATGGGTGGTTTGCGCTTCGGCGGGTCGGTGTGGACTTGTTGGGCCGAAGGGCCTGTTTCCACACTGTAAAGTAATCTAATCTAATCTAATCTAATCTAATCTAAATCTAATCTAATCTAATCTAAAGTAAAGTAAAGTAATCTAATTATATATTCAAAACTTTGAATAAATTGAGCAGAGCGGGATCATTGTATATTTCCTCCACCATGAATTAATTTCAAGATGTACTCCTAAACATATCAGCCTCTCATTTACATATTAGAGTAACCTAACCACTGATGTATGCGGTCACCTTGAAGAATGAGCCCTAGGTATTTAGCTGATTGGTACAGGCTGTCTGATGCTGATTTTGTACACAATGTGCCGCTTCTTGTCTGAAAACAAGTATAATTATACTAATTTCTAATGTTTTACATTTGTCTCTATGAACAGTTTTCTTTCAAGTGCCTCAGTTACATAGAGAGTGCTGTACTGGAAATTCTTAGTTGTGTAGGAGGCAGTAACATAGGAACATAAGAGGAAAAGTAGACCATTTAGCCAGTCCATTGAATCTATACTACTGTTCAATTAAATCATGGCTGATTCTCTCCTCAATGTAATTTTCCCATGCTATCTCCATGCCCCTTAATGAGTGAATGAATGATTTATTTATTGTCATATATTTCTTGAAGAAACATTGAAAAGTGTTTTGCCACCACAATCTGGCGCCATTATGAGGTACAATAAGGATAAAAAGAAATTGATTTCATTAGTCTCCAGAAATCTATCACTTTCTATCTTGAACATGCTCAAGGATTGAACTTCAACAACTCTCTGGGGTAAAGAATTCCAAACATTCCCTACCTATGAAATGCCTCCAGATCTTGGTCTGAAATGGCCTACCTCTATTCTGAGCTAATATCCCTTGGTTTTAAACTCACCAACCATATCTTAGCTACATCCCCACTGACTGCGCTGTAAGAATTTGGAAGTTTTAATGAGATCACCTCTTATTTTTTGAAACTCTGGAGAATTCAGCCCCAGTTTTCTCAAACTCTTCTCATAAGAAAATCCTGCCATTTCAGGGATTTGTCTAATGGACCTTTGTTTCACTCCGTCAACGTAGCAGTTGCATAATTTATTTTTCAATCTTAAAAATGACAGACATGTATATTAGCAATATATACTTTACCCTTGTTTTTCTTATTCTTAGAATGAGCCATTTTTATGCTATCCATTATGTATGTATCTCAGACCATATGCTCAAACCATATGAAGTTGTGCAGGTGTTAAAAAAAAATCCCAGAAACACTGTCAAACATAGTCTCTGCTGAGTGTTTTATTATGAATGAAGACTGGCATAGAAGATATTTTGAGAATAAATATGCACCAACATGTATAATCACGAGGATTCATATCGCTAAACACATAAGGCATGTTGAAAGGCTCCCGACACTCAGACTGATGTTATGTGTCAAGATATTCAGTGGTTTGAATGTTAGTAGGTGGCATGATAGATAGTTGTCTGGTTACACATTGAGCTAATGCAGCACTTCTTTCTTGACAGTTTCGGTATGAATCATGATGGAATAGGAAACTCCTGTGGGACAAAAGGTCATGAAGCAGCAAAGCTTATGGCAGCTCACATTACTGCCAACACCAATCCATTCTCTTGGTCTACGTGCAGCAGAGATTATATCACGAGTTTTTTGGAGTAAGTGCCCAGTAGCACGGCAAATTAGATTACCCAATTTATTGAAAAAAGTAATCATTATTTGTTGCCATAAGTAAATATAGTATTAATTGGTCCAGTTGTACTTGCAGCTCACTGAATAGTTTACGTATCAACATCACATAAGTAGGTTTTGATGAATGTAATGGATAAGTGCTTAGTTTTAAAGTAAATACTTTCTTTCACATTTGTTGATCCAAGTCTAAAGTAAGCACAGATTTGTAGAAGTGAAAATGGGCTGATGAATTCTTAATTTTTCTTCTTTTAGATTTTCCTAATTTTGTTGTATTAGCTTTGTTTAGTCTGTTATTGTGATACAGCTAGTATAAAACAGTAGTCATTTATTCAGATATTGAGAAATTGTGTCCACAAGAGTGTGAACTGTTTTGTTGAATTTAGTTTTGATTTGTCGTTCACATTACCGTCATGTTTAAAGAGAACTAATTAATTGGTTCTGAAGTTTGGAGAAAGATTGTGGAATATGCCCAGTGCATTAAAACTGCATCAGTATTGTTTATTATAATTTCTACTGTATATTTTGCAGAGGATAAATGACGTGAAGTTCATTATTGGTCTTTTGTTAGTTAAATATTGATAGTAGCACATTTGTAAAAATAATTCTGTTTATCCAAACCATGCAGGCCCTGACTGTTCATACTCAGATTGATTTTGATTTCTAAAGATAATACAGATTTTCAAACCAACAAAAAGCACCAAAATGTTAATTTTCATTATCAGCAGCAGAATGCTGAGTGGTGATCAGTTATAACGGCTTATTCTGTACCGCTGACATGTGGAACTAATATTCTGCACTGTATAAATAATAGCTTACTGGTCCTGTGGGGGGGTTTATGCAATTTGGAAACAGAGTGGGGGGTAATCACTGAAGCTTCCAACCCAGAAAGAAGTGTGCTTTTGAGAAATACTGAGATCTGTCTTTAACACTTGACCACATGCTCAGGCACTTTTTTTCTCTCTCTCAGAATGGAAATGCCTGCAGAATGCTATAGACCTGTCCTTAATAAAACAACACTCCAGCTGTGTACAATCCCTGCAGGCAGAAACAGTATTTAACATTTCTTTTCCACAACAGACCATTTGGCCCAGAACTCACACAGCCTCGTACAAACATAGTCTGAATGCTACTGGCATTGAATTTAAAAGTTTTAAACAAAGAAGTAACGACCAAAACTAGTGGGCACAAACTAACTTTTAGAGGCAACAAATAGCTCTCTGCATGTCCACTTACAAAAGGATTGTATAATTTTATATTAAAAGTATGTGAGGTGAGTTTACTGATCTGAACATTTATGTGACAGGAGCATTGCAGAATCAGGCTTCAATTTGTCCAGGTCCTGCACAGTCAGTCCAAAGATCTGTATGCATAATGTTTTCACATGTTCCAGCTCCCAACATGCAGTCTGTCACAGACCGGTTTTGCTGCTTGTCAGCAAGATTGTGTGATGCTGTTAAGAGGATGTCAGACGTTATACAGCTCTTCAGTGGCTGTCAGATGTTGTGCGGCTCTTTAGAGGATGTCAGGCACTGTGGAGCTGTATAGGGGATGTCAGATGTTGTACAGATGTTTAGAAGATGTCAGGCATTTTGCAGGTGTTTCGAGGATGTCAGGCGCAGTGCAGCTGTTTAGTGGGTGTCAGATACAGTTCAACTGCTTAGAGGATGTCAGAGACTGTGCTGCTCTTTAGGGGGTGACAGAGACTGAACAGCTGTTTAGGGGGTGTCAGGCAATGTGCAGCTGTTTGGGGGTGTCAGAGACTGGACAGCTTTTTAGAGGGTGTCAGGCACTGAGAAGCTGTTTCGTAGATGATGCAGACGTTTAGAGAATGTCAGATGCTATACAGCTGTTTAGAAGATGTTGGATACTGTGCAGATGTTTTGTGGATGTCAGGCAATCGGCAGCTGTTTAGAGGGTGTTCCACACTGTACAGATGTTTGCAGAATGTCAGACGCTGTGCAGCTGTTTCATGGCAACAGCATCTTTTTATGGCAAAGTGCATTTAATGCAAAGAAGGTTTTCTTCACAATCCCAAATCTGGCAGCTTGACAATGTTAGAGCAGCAAGATTTATGACTTAGCAGTGCCTATTTCATGAGAAGTGAGATTTAGGAATGTTGGTTTCTGCCCCTTCCCATTAGAGAGAAACTGCTAGTGCCTTGGTGGAACTGGTGATCTATTTCACTCATAGAGTCATAGGGATGTACAGCTCGGAAACAGACTCTTTGGTCCAACTCATCCATGTGGACCAGATGAACTAATCGAGTCCCATTTGCCAGCATTTGGCCCAAATCCCTCTAAACCCTTTCTATTCAAATACCCATCTAGATGCCTTTTAAATGCTGCAATTGTACCATCCTCCTCTGGCAGCTCATTCCATACGTGGACCACCTTCTGCATTAATAAGTTGCCCCTTAGGACCATTTTAAATCTTTCCCCTCTCAGCTTAAACCTATACCATCTTGTTTTGGACTCCCTCAGCCTGGGGAAAATATTTTGTCAATTGACCCTCGAACCCTCCAACCCTGGCAACATCTTTGTAAATCTTTTCTGAACCCTTTCAAGTTTTACAACATCCTTCCTATATCTGGGAGACCAGAATTGCACATCAGTGGTGAATAAGTTGTTGGAGGGGATCCTGAGGGATAGGATTTATATGTATTTGGAAAGGCAAGGACTGATTTGGGATAGTCAGCATGGCTTTGTGTGTGGGAAAGTGTCTCACTAGTTTGATTGAATTTTTTGAAGAAATAACGAAGAGGATTCGTAAAGACAAAATGGTGGATGCAATCCATATGGACTTCAGTCAGGGGTTTGACAAGGTTCCTTATGGGAGACTGGTTAGCAAGATTAGATCACATAGAATACAGGGAGAACTAGCTATTTGGATACAGAACTGGCTCGAAGGGAGGGTGGTGGTGCACAGTTGCTTTTCAAACAGGAGACCTGTGACCAGTGGTGTACCACAAGGATCGATGCTGGGTCCACTACTTTTCATCATTTCTATAAACGATTTGGAAGAGAACATAGGAGATTTGCTTAGTAAGTTTGTAGATAACACCAAAATTGGAGGTGTAGTGGACAGCGAAGAAGGTTACCTCTGAGTACAACAAGATCTTGATCAGATGGGCCAATGGGCCGAGGAGTGGCAGGTGGAATTTAATTTACATAAGTGTGAGGTGCTGCATTTTGGAAATGCAAATCAGAGCAGTACTTATACACTTAATGGTAAGGTCTTGGTGAGTGTTGCTCTAAGAGATCTTGGAGTGCAGATTCACAGTTCCTTGAAAGTGGAGTCACAGATGGATAGGATTGTGAAGAAGGCATTTGGTATGCTTTCCTTTAATGTTCAGATCATTGAGTATAGGAGTTGGGAGGTCATGTTGCGACTATAGGGGACATTGGTTCGGCCACTTTTGAAATATTGTGTGCAATTTTGATCTCCCCTCCGAAAGGAAGGATGTTGTGAAACTTGAAAGCGTTCAGAAAAGAGTTATGACATATTGCCAGGGTTGGAGGATATGAGTAATAGGGAGAGGTTGAATAAGCTGGGGCTGTTTTCCTTGGAACATCAGAGGCTGAGGGGTGACCTTATAGAGGTTTATAAAATCATGAGGGGCATGGATAGGATAAATAGATGAGGTCTTTTCCCTGGGGTGGGGAAATCCAGAACTAGAGGACATAGGTTTAGGATGAGAGGGGAAAGATATAAAAGCCATTTTGATGGATAGATGAATAAAAGGGTTTAGAGGGATATGGGCCAAATGCTGGCAAACGGGATTGGATTAAGTTGGGATATCTGGTTAGCATGCACGAGTTGGACCAAAGGGTCTGTTTCCATGCTGTACATCACTATGACTCTAAGGCCTAACCAATGACCTGTACAGCCACAACATAACCTCCCAACTCATTTATTCAATGTACTCATCAATAAAGACAAGCATAGCAAACACTTTCTTCACTATTCTATTTACCTGTGACTCTAATTTCAAGAAACTATGAACCTGCACTCCAAAGTCTCTTTGTTTAACAACACTCCCCAGCCCTTACCATTAAGTGTATAAGTCCTGCCCTGATTTGCCTTTTCATAATGCAGTACCTCACCTTTCCCAAAATAAACTCCAACTGCCACTCCTCAGCCCATTGGCCCATCTGATCAAAATCCCATTGTACTCGGAGGTAACCTTCTTTGGAAACTGTTTGGATGAAGTTCACAACACAGAATCAGATATGTTAATCATTGTTTTAAGCCTGTCCAATAGAAAGGCTGCAGTAGTGAGTACAATGGGTTCTTTCTTGATTATATGTTTTTGGAGATAAGTCTCTTGATTAAACTTAAAATATAAGCCATAACTATTAATTTAACCTGGGGCAGTGTTTTGTAGAGGAATAAGACGGTGTTATTTTCTGGGTCTGTAGATTGTGAAGGAGCAAAATTGGCCTTTGCAATGCTATGGACTTCTTGTCAGATGTGGGAGTTTAAAGAGAGTTTAAGGGTTACTGCGGATTATATTTGCCATAAATACTGTTGGATGTGAATCTCATCAGATCAAATGGATCAGTTGGAGAGACAGTTAGAAGCGATGAGGAAGTTACAACAGCAGCAATATGTGATGGATGGCAATCATAAGAAGGGGGGAAAGTCTCAGATACAGTCAGATAGATGGGTTAACTCCAGGAAGGGTAAGATAGGTAGGCACCTAGGGCAGGAGTCTTTTGTGGATATACCCATTTCAAACAGGTATGCTGTTTGGAAAATGTAAGGGGTGATGGATTCTCAGGGGAACATAGCACGGACAGCCAAGTTTCTGGTATTGAGACTGGCTCTAACGCAACGAGGGGTACGTCAGCTTCCAAGAGATCAATTGTGTTAGGGGATTCTGTAGTCTGAGGTACGGACAGACGTTTCTGTGCCAGCAGAGAAAAAGCAGAATGGTGTGTTGTTTCCCTTGTGCCAGGAACACGGATGTCTCAGAAAGGGTGCAGAATGTTCTCACGGGGGAGAGGGACCAGCAAGAGGTCATTGTCCACATTGGAACCAACGATATAGGAAGGGAAAAGGTTGAGATTCTGAAGGAGACTGCAGAGAGTTAGGCAGAAATTTAAAAAGGAGGTTCTCTAGGGTAGTAACATCTGGATTACTCCCAGTGCTACGAGCTAGTGAGGGCAGGAATAGGATGATAGAGCAGATGAATGCATGGCTGAGGAGGTGGTGTGTGGGAGAAGGATTCACATTTTTGGATCATTGGAATCTCTTTTGGGGTAGAAGTGACCTGTACAAGAAGGACGGATTGCACCTAAATTGGAAGGGGACTAATATACTGGCAGGGAAATTTGCTAGAACTGCTTGGGAGAATTTAAACTAGTAAGGTTGGGGGGGGGGTAGTGAGGAAAGAGATCAATGTTGTGGTTCTGCTCGCCAAGCTGGGAATTTGTGAAGCGCTTCACAGGAGGCTCCCAAGCACTGAGGATGTCACCAAGACAGGGGCCGAAACGTTTGCAACACAAATTCCCAGCTCGGCGAACAGAACCACAACAACGAGCACCCGAGCTACAAATCTTCTCACAAACTTTGAAAGAGATCAATCTGAGACTGGTACAGTTGAGAACAGAAGAGAGTCAAACATTCAGGGCAGGCAGGGACAAGGTAGGACTAATAAATTAAACTGCATTTATTTCAATGTAAGGGGCCTAACAGGGAAGGCAGATGAACTCAGCGCATGGTTAGGAACATTGGACTGGGATATCATAGCAATTATAGAAACATGGCTCAGGGATGGGCAGGACTGACAACTTTATGTTCCAGGATACAAATGCTACAGGAAGGATAGAAAGGG
>NC_057710.1:76592867-76593803 GCF_004010195.1 Chiloscyllium plagiosum | reverse complement strand
CTTGACCTACTCTTGGGAAATAAGGCAGGGCAGGTGACTGAGGTGTCAGTGGGGGAGCACTTTGGGGCCAGCGACCATAATTCTATTTGTTTTAAAATAGTGATGGCTATGTACGTGATCTGGCTATTTAAATCATAGCACAATATGAGTAAAATAGCTATATAGATACAAGAGGTATAACCCTGTACATTGAGAAGCCTGGTAGTGACTTAGTGATCTAGTTATCCAGAGTAATAAAATCTTGACGTTTATGAAATCTGTGAATCATATGATATAAACCATACAATAGTGATGGAAAAGGATAGACCAGATCGAAAAGTTGAAGTTCTAAATTGGAGAAAGGCCAATTTTGACGGTATTAGGCAAGAACTTTCAAAAACTGATTGGGGGCAGATGTTCACAGGTAAACGGATGGCTGGAAAATGGAAAGCCTTCAGAAATGAGATAACAAGAATCCAAAGAAAGTATATTCCTGTCAAGGTGAAAGGGTAGGCTGGTAGGTATAGGGAATGCTAGATGACTAATGAAATTGAGGGTTTGGTTAAGAAAAAGAAGGAATCATATGTAAGGTCGATATAGGATAGATCGAGTGAATCCTTAGAAGAGGATAAAGGAAGTAGGAGTATACTTAAGAGGGAAATCAGGAGGGCAAAAAGGGGACATGAGATAGCTTTGGTAAATAGAATTAAGGAGAATTCAAAGAGTTTTTACAAATACATTAAGGACAAAAGGGTAACCAGGGACAGAATAGGGCCCCTCAAAGATCAGCAAGGCGGCCTTTGTGTGGAGCCGCAGAAATTGGGGAGATACTAAATGAGTATTTTGTATCAGTATTTACTGTGGAAAAGAATATGGAAGATATAGACTGTAGGGAAATAGATGGTGACACCTTGCAAAATGTCCAGATTACAGAGGAGGAAGTGCTGGATGTCTTGA
>NC_057710.1:76573333-76592336 GCF_004010195.1 Chiloscyllium plagiosum | reverse complement strand
TATGCTTTCCTTTATTGGTCAGAGTATTGAGTACAGGAGTTGGGAGGTCATGTTGCGGCTGTACAGGACATTGGTTAGGCCACTGTTGGAATATTGCGTGTAATTCTGGCCTCCTTCCTATCAGAAAGATGTTGTGAAACTTGAAAGGGTTCAGAAAAGATTTACAAGGATGTTGCCAGGCTTGGAGAATTTGAGCTATAGGGAGAGGCTGAACAGGCTTAGGCTGTTTTCCCTGGAGCGTCGGAGGCTGAGAGGTGACCGTATAGAGGTTTACAAAATTATGAGGGGCATGGATAGGGTAAATAGGCAAAGTTTTTTCCCTGGGCTCAGGGAGTCCAAAACTAGAGGGCATAGGTTTAGGGTGAGAGGGGAAAGATATAAAACAGACCCAAGGGGCAACGTTTTCATGCAGAGGATGGTACGTGCATGAAATGAGCTGCCAGAGGATGTGGTGGAGGCTGGTACAATTGCAACATTTAAGAGGCATTTGGATGGGTATATGAATAGGAAGGGTTTGGAGGGATATGGGCTGGGTGCTGGCAGGTGGGACTAGATTGGGATGGGATATCTTGTCGGCATGGACGGGTTGGACTGAAGGGTCTGTTTCCATGCTGTACATCTCTATGACTTTATGACTCTACACTCCAATTTTGGTGTCATCTGCAAACTTACTAACCATACCTCCTGCTTTCACATCAAATTCCTTTATATAAATGATGAAAAGCAGTGGACCCAGCACCGATCTTTGTGGCACACTGCTGAACTCACTCTGCCAGCTTGAAAAGCAACCCTCCACCACCACCCTCTGTCTTCTACCTTTGAGCCGGTTCTGTATCCAAATGGCTAGGTCTCCCTGTATTCCATGTGATCTAACCTTGGTAACCAATCTACCAAGATGAACCTGTCGAATGCCTTACTGAAGTCCAAATAGATCATGTGCACCACTCAATCCTGTTTGTTACTTCTGCTCGATCAATCCCCAGGAGCTGGTTGCAGAAATGAGAAATGTTTGCTGACATGCCCAGATCAGTTCAAATTAGATTGGCCACCATTATTCATTTTATCAAATAGCTGGTATTCTTTATTTTTTGTTTATTTCCAATTTTAACCTGTATTGCCAGTCCTTAAATCACTTGGACAAATGATAGTTAGCAGCCCTCTTGAAGTGCTCAGGTCTATGTCCATGTCTTCTTGCAATGTTGTTTGGAGTATTTCAGGAATTGAGCCTAATGGCAGTAAGGAACAGTGATAATAGATCCAGGCAGGCTGGTAAGTGACTTGGTGGGGCTGGTGGAGTGGTGCTGCTGCCCTTTTCTTCCTCGATGGTGGACAGCACAGGTCTGACAGACAGAAGAAACCTTGGTGAATTGCTGCAGCATATGTTGTATATAATGTCACTGCATGCTGGTGGTGGAGGGAATGAATGTTAAATGTGATGGATGGGTTACAGCTCAAGTGGACTATTTCATTCTGAGAATGCAAAAGTGAAGACTGCAGATGCTGGAAATCAGAGTCTAGATTAGAGTGCTGCTGGAAAAGCACAGCCGGTCAGGCAGCATCCGAGGAGCAGGATAATCAATGTATCGGGCAAAAGCCCTTCATCAGGACTGAAAGGCTCCTCCTCAGATGCTGCCTGACCGCTGTGCTTTTCCAGCACCACTCTAATCTAGACTCATTCTGAGAAGTATCAAGTTCCTTGAGTATTGCTGACAATGGAGAGTCTTCCACCACACTCCTGACTCCTGCAACTTATTCATACCCAAAGGCATAGAGTCAATCCTAAAATTATTGCACAAAGTGTTCAGCTTGTGGAGAGGCCTGCTCCAATGCAGGAGAGGCTTGGTAGGAATAAGCGCAGATGAAACTGCTCAACTCTGGACTGAAGTCACTTTGGCTTATTTAGCAATTCATCCCTCTCCAAAATGACTGAATGAAGCAGGAGCCACCTGGCTTCATCAGGGCAGCACCACATTCTGTCATGGTCCAGGGCCACTTCCATACCAAGAAGTGTCTATGGAGACTGAGCAACCTTTCTCCTTCTCGCACTGAAAGAATGATTAGGAACTGCAAAAGATTACGATGTAGAACTTAGCACTTTCATCAAAGGAAAGCACGAGGGAAAAATTCTAAGCACTTGTAAAACATTAAATTTGATTGAAATTCTTATGATTTTGGGCAGAACGATTCGTTCAGGTATAATAAGGTTATGTGGAGCTTGATCTCCAACCAGATTGACCAGTTCCTCCTGAAGGCTGGACTTCCTGTCACTGAGGTGTGGCAGCCCCCTGCTCGCCAACTTAACTGAAGTGACCAGATTAACCTGCTCACAGCATATGATGGTAGGCTGGGTTTGGTGGCGGGCTTCCTTGGAGCAAGTCAGCTTCCGGCCATCCTTTCCAGGATGGGAACACTCCATTTCCCTGGAAGCAATAGCCCAGTGAGCCATATAGGGAAATGTTTAAACTAACTTCGATTTTAAGGATCCTGTTTTACTGCTGAACTCTTGCTTGTGGTTAATTTCTCAGTGATGTTGGAGGCAATAATCTAATTGCTTTGACTGATAATGAAACTTTAATAAATCTTTTTAAAGCCAGCTGAAACCCATAAAAAATGAACATAAAAGCACATGTCCCTTTAACAACTTGCTTCTACATATAGTTTATCTATAATAAATGGAGGTAATTCTGGGATGCAACCACATGAAGAATGGAGCCTCAAAAGCCCATCATTTGCATTTTGGATGAAGCTCCTACACAGAATAGTTTGATCCAGATATTGCTTTTCAGATTTTGGGCCACAAGTAACCTTCATAGATCTTTGGTGGAGTTCTTTGGCAACATTACTCTTACCTGTCTCATTGTATGTGGAAGCTGGAGAAAGAGTTCAGGAACTGTGTAGTATCAATCTGTATAAAGGCTGCCCTAAAACGTTTAAGTTTTCACTGTGCAGCTGTGTGTTTTACCTTTAGTCTCACTTTTAATCACACAACCAGATGTAGGTATGTTTTGATTGAAAACAAATAAAGGAACCTTTTTGGCCAAATTAAGATTATGTTCTATATAGTCTGGAAAATTGTTCCACATGTTCCTTGGTTCTGTGCAATTTTTGACCCTATCTATCACGTCTGGAGATTATGCGGATGTTAGTGGATAGAGTGTTCTGTGGTATACTATTTCCAAACCACACAAATTAATGAAATTTAGTACTGTCGTCATAAGGTAATGGAGAATCACAATTTTTTAAAAATGTTGGCACACCTTGATTGTATTAACCATTTTAATAAACTGATAAAAAAATAAACATTTAAGTGTAACATAATCTTGTTCAGTGAGGAAATTGGCATAATATGTAATTTATATTTAAAAGAAAATTTGTTAATTTAATATTACAGTGAGGATAATGGACTGGGGGAAGGTTGCATATTTTGGTTAAGCATTTTGCAAATTGCATGAGAAAGTCCTGAAGTAATGTATTAATTTGAGCTATACAGTTAGATTGAGATCTTAAGTTTACTTGCTGTCTGCAACAAAAATGACTTGCATTTATATAGCACTTTGACATTGTAAAGTGTTTCAAGGTGCTTCATAGATGCATTATCAAACAAAATTTGAGACTGAGCCACATAAAAAAGTCTAGGGAAGATGACCAAAGTTTAGTCAAATCGGTAAGATTTAAGGAGGAAAGCAAGTTGGGGAGGTTGGAAGAATTCACACTGATCCCAGGGAGATAGCATAGCTGCCAATGGTGTAGCAACTCAGATCATGCTAGAGTTGGTACAGTGCAGATATCCTGGAGAGTTGTAGGGCTTAAAGAGTTCACAGAGATAGCAACAAGACCATGGAGATATTTGAAACACAAATAAGAATTTGAAATTTGAGGCATTGCTTACCTGAGA
Source organism: Chiloscyllium plagiosum (assembly GCF_004010195.1). Classification (NCBI taxonomy): domain Eukaryota; kingdom Metazoa; phylum Chordata; class Chondrichthyes; order Orectolobiformes; family Hemiscylliidae; genus Chiloscyllium; species Chiloscyllium plagiosum. The sequence continues at coordinate 76,588,441 of NC_057710.1, read as the reverse complement.
GCCAATGTAGCTCAGTAAGCAGAGGGGCGATGGGTGAACAGGGCGTGCTGCAAGTTAAAGCACAGGCAGTTGCGTTCGGACAAACTCAAGTTTCCAGAAGACGGAAAATAATAGACCAGCCAGACGTGTGCTGTAATAATCACTTCTAGGGATAACAAGGGGGTGGACGAGGGTTTGAACTGGAGTTGAGCTGAGATAAGGGCTGCATCAAGTAATATTGCAGATGTGGAAATAGGTGCTCATGTTGACAGTGGGATGTCTAGTCAAAAAGGTCCAAGGTTAAGTTTGTTTCAGTCCTGGACAGTTAATAGGGAGAAGGATGGAGTCTGGAGCCAGGGAAAGAAGTTTAGCTAGAGACCAAAGACAAAGGGCTGAAGATGACTGGACCTGTAAATTAGATTGACATTAGTAGGGTGACTGCCTGTCCGCTCTCACAACTCATATCCCTGCTGTTACAAGCACTGGAGGAGATTTTAGAAGGGTCAGCCACTGGTGTCCTATTTCAGGGAGGGATCCTTTCTTAACTAGCACTCTGTTTGAATGTGCTCCTAGGTTGCAAATCACCATCCCTAGTTCCCCTCCCCTTGTGGCATCTCAAACCTTGGACCAAATCCATCCCACAATCTCTGTCCCACAAATCCTTAAATACTGAGATCATTCTGATAATCAAAGATTGCCTCCTCAATGCCGAAGTGCTGATCATCATTCAGGTTGGAATTATTGTACTGGAGAGAGCTCCTGACCTTAGAGTGACTGACAATCACTCAGTCAGAATTTCCTGTGCCTGGGGAGCTGACATTCCTCTTCCGGCCTATTAACAGCCAAATGACAGGTGCTCCTGTTGGGGGAGGAAGGTGTCTCGAATACTTGCTCCCAGTGGTTTTGATCTTCCTGATATTTAGTGAGAGGACGTTTCTGATCACTCAGTCCAGAACGTTGGTCAAACAGCCTGACAACTTAGAGACATCAGAAGGAATCGGGAGGTGCAGTCATGGGGTCGAGTATATTCTGATAATTTATATATAGAAATAAACATCGGTCTTTTAGGTGGTCTCACCAAGTTACAGGAAGTAGTTGAGAAATAAGAGGAGCCAAGGATAAATCCTTAGAGAATGCCAGAGATAATTCTGCTGGAGAAAGAGAAACCATTGCAGTTGGTTCCCTGGTAACCATTCCATAAATTGAAATAAAATGAGTTGAAAACAGTCAGATCCAGCTTATCTAATATGTTAGAAATAAACTTTTTAATGTTGATGGTTTCTCGTTATTATAATAAGCAAATAATTCTTCATTTACTGTCATGTGTTGTGACATCTACAAGAGTGCTTTAGCTAACTTTGTGATTATATTACAGCAATAATAGTAACTACATATTAACTTCATGCATTTCAAGGGTATGCATAAGTCAGGTTTTAACTTAAATCTGTGGCAATAAATAGGAACAGGGTGAAAAGAAATATTCTTCAAATATCAGTAGACTGAATTTCAAGCAACACAGAAATTATCTGCCCTGTCACTTAAAATGGTGGTCAGGACCATTTCTGCAAAAAAAGATACAATTCTTCCCAATCAGTTTATACTAAGAATCATAGACTCGGAGTTGTACAGCATTCAAACAGACCCTTCGGGCCAACTCATCCATGCTGACCAGATATCCCAAATTAATCTAGTCCCATTTTCCAGCATTTGGCTCATATCCCTCTAAAGCTTTCCTATTCATGTACTCATTCAAATGCCATTTAAATGCTGTAATTGTACCAGCCTCCATCACTTCCTCTGGCATTCCATACATATATCACCCTCTGCGTGAAAAAGATGCCTCTTAGGTCCCTTATAAATCATTCCCCTCTTACCTTAAACCTGTGTCTTCTAGTTTTAGACTCCCCCACCCGAGGGAAAACACCTCTATTTACCCTATCCAAGCCCCCCATCATTTTATAAACCTCTACAAGGTCACCTCTCAGCCTCCGATGCTCCAGGAAAAACAGTCCCAGCCTATTCACCCTCTCCCTATAGCTCAAGCTCTCCAACCCTGGCAACATCCTTGTAAATCTTTTCTGACTCCTTTCAAGTTTCACAACATCCTTCCTATAGGAGGGAGACCAAAATTGCATGCAATATTCCAATAGTGGCCTCACCAACATTCTGTGCAACCACAACATGACTTCCCAACTCCTATACTCAATGCACTGACCAATAAAGGCAAGCATACCTAAAGCCTTCTTTACATGATGTTAAATAGCTCAGGGTTGGACTTTGTCTTCCATCTGTCTTGTCTTAGAGAGCTGCTGATTAATTTAGTTGACCATCTGCTGTGTTCACCAAGTAGCTCCAAGTTTGTGTTAGTTGCTGCTGGGCCTACAGTCAGAACTCAAGGAAAAGGAGGTTATGGAAGTCAGATTTCAAGTATGTCTAGATCTTTCGACTTTAAAAGAGGGTCTGACCTTTGGTTACCACATAGGAGGTACTTTCCCAACAGCTGTTCTCTCAGTGAAAGCTACCGGGCTACCTACAAGCCATGGATCACCTCCAGCTGTGGGTGAAGTCATGGATGTGTCCAGATGAGTTACCCAAGGATGGATAGATGGGCCATCCATTGCTTCCATCACCTCTAATAAAATGGGAGATAGGTCAGCGGAGGTCCAAAAGTTGGTCGGCAAGCCAAACATTGCATTTTACAAGCCATGCACATTCTAACATGCCATCGAGGGGTTGTAAAAACCAGCCCAAACTGTAATACTTCTAAAAATGTGCTTGATGTATTACTGAAACCTATGTTGGTATCAGCAATTTTCTCACATTGTAAATTTTTTCATTTTGAAACAGTTCTGGGCGTGGAACTTGCCTGGATAACGAACCACCAAAACGTGATTTTCTTTATCCAACAATAGCGCCGGGCCAGGTGTATGATGCTGATGAACAATGTCGGTTCCAGTATGGTACCACGTCGCGCCAGTGTAAATATGGGGTAAGACATCTGAATCCTAACATTGTTCAGTTGCAGTCTTTCGTGTATTTCAGCAATCCTGTCACAATCATATGGACACTCCTGGCTTTCCCCCACGTACGTACCATGTAAATGGACAATCCCATTTTCCCTTTTAGTTTGTAATTGCTTTTAACTGATTATGGTTTAACTGTTTGATACTTTCATTAACTTTGTTGTTAATATATAAGAAGAATAGCAACATGAAACATGCATAAAATAAATATTTTCCATCAACAAAGGCCATGTGCCATCCTTGAGATAAGATAATGCTTCTGACTCACTGTCAGATCCTAATGGATACCTGAGAGCCTTTCAAAGAAGAACAAAGAACAAAATACAGCACAGGAATAGGCCCTTTGGCCTGGCATGCCAGCGCCAACACATTTTGCCCCTCCATACTAAAACTGTCTTCACTTACAGGATCCTTATCCCTCTAGTCCCATCCTATTCAGGGATTTCTCCAACTGCTTCTTGAATGCTGCTTTTGTGTCTGCTTCCAGAACCTCCTCTGGCAATGCCTTCCAGGCACTTCGTGTGAAAAAGCATGCCTCGCATATCTTTTTTAAACTACACCCCCGCCATACACTTTGAAACTGTCCCCTCGTAATGGACCTCCTCCACTCTGGAAAAAAGCCTCAGGCTTTCCACTCTATCCATGCCATTCACAATCTTATAAAACTGTAGCAGGCTACACCTTGTCTGTTTACCACCCTTGACCTTAAGAAGCACTTGACTTCTGCATGATATTTTATCCACAACATGGTCAGATCTGGAAGCATAGAATATAGGATCTCATTTCACCCAAACAAACAACGTTTTTCAAAACTGTTAAGGTGCTTGGACTTGTGATCCCTCACAGTTTGGAATATGCTGCTGTGTCAACAGTTGCAACTTATTAGTAGATTGTATCCACATAAGATGAGTTTCAATGTTAAAATTAGCAGTGTTAAAGTAACATTTATTAGAAACCCTAGCCTACAGTGTCTTTTCCCAGTGTATGGAAGAACAGTGTATGGAAGGTCTAGTAAGACCTTTACAGATGTGATCTTTTCTGTGCACTTGGAACCTATTCCACATGATAGGATGGAATAATTTTATAATATCAATGTCAATTTTACAGCGGGTCGTTCATATTTTATTACCTAAAACATTGCAATATTTACTCCTCTTTATCATGCATTACAGTGATCAAAATTTAAAGATTTGAACAGAACTGATGGTTCCATCAGCTTTAAGCACGCATATCTTTTCAACTGAAGTTTTTTGATTCATTCCTTATTTCCCCCACTGAGTTTGGCATTCTTTCCTCTTGTTCCCTCAGGAGAAAAAAAATTGAGACTTTTCTTTGACGTTTAAGATGACATATCAATGCAAGTTTATGCGCTTTAATTCATCACTTTTTTGTAATGCATATCCATTGTAGATCACAGAACATTGGTATATTTTCAGTCACAGATTTATATCAATCTATTTATGAAAATACACAGCAAAAATTGTCCCCCTGCTAGTGTGTTGAGAGCAGTTGTGAATAGAGGCACGAAAATACGGTGAGAATGAAAATTAGGTTCTTGATGTGGAGAAAGATTTCCCCAATTTTGCAACCTAGGCCTAAATAGCAAGTTCAGATTCTCACCATTGAGTAGCGATGACCTTATCTCCATTCATTTGCATCATATTAAAGTACCAACACGTCTTATTTATCTGCCAATGTTCTCTTCTTCTTCATTGAAAAATCAGATGGTGCAAATTACCAACATGTAAATCAGAGAGTACCTGGTGATGAAATGTCCCAACAATAATGTAACTGTTTCTTCATAACAATGTGACTGGATAATCCATGGCCACCATTCTCCTTGACCCTTCAGAAACACAACATGGCATTGACTAACCACTTACTCACCATATCATCATGCATGCTCTCGGTCCAACTCACACACTGCTTCAATTCTTCAAACCTTTTCCTTGAAGCTGAGCAACAACAATGCATTGCTGAGGTCTCTTTGTGGGCAATGATATATACCTATCTCATGAATCTGCACAAGATGCATCTATGGCTGTTAGGTTGTTTTCTTAGCACCCATATATTTTGAGCTTGTTTGGAAGCTACCAACCTCTATCTCTGAATCATAGAACTGTTATTATGCAGAAGCAGGCAATTTGGTCTATTGAGCCTGCACCCACTCTTCAAACAAGCAGTTATATCTTGTGCCAATCTCCTGCTTTTTACACATATCCTTGCGTACTATTGCTATTGAAATGATCATCCAATCTCCTTTTGAATGCTTCAATTAAACATGCTTCTACCACATTTCCAGGCAACACGTTGCATACCTTAACTACTTGTGTGAAAATGTTTTTCTTTTACATTACCCTTGCTTCTTTCTCACATCATTTTAAATCTATTCCTTTTCATTCTTGTTTCTTTTACAAGTGGGAACAGTTTCTCCCTGTCTACTCTATTCAGCTAACTCATGGTTTTGAAAGCTTCTATCAAATCTCCTCTCAGCACTGCTTTTTATCATCTATACAGATGATTTGGATGTGAATATAGGATCTGAATATAGTTAGTAAGTTTGCAGATGACACTAAAAGTCGGTGGCAATAATGGTTGTTTCGGAGTACAACAGGATCTCGATCAGATGGACCAATGGGCTGACGAGTGGCAATTGGAGTTTAATTTAGATAAATGTGAGGCACTGCATTTTGCAAAAGGCAAATCAGGGCAGGATTTATACACTTAAAGAGAAGGTCTTGAGGAGTGTTGCTGAACAACGAGACCTTGAAGTGCAAGTTCATAGTTTCTTAAAAGTGGAGTTGCAGATAGATAGGAGAGTGAAGAAGGTGTTTGGTATGCTTACCTTTATGAGTCAGTGCATTGAGTGAAGGAATTGGGAGGTCTTGTTGTGGCTGTACAGGACAATTGTTTGGCCACTTTTGGAGTATTGCGTGCAGTTCTGGTTGCCCTGCTATAAGAAGGATCTTGTGAAATTAGAAAGGGTTCAGAAAAGAATTTACAAGAATATTGCCAGGGTTGGAGGGTTTGAGCTATAGGGAGAGGCTGAATAGGCTGAGCCTATTTTCCCTGGAGTGTTGGAGGCTGAGGGATGACCTTATAGAGGTTTATAAAATCATGAGGGTAAATAGACAATGTCTTTTCCTGAGGTGGGGGAGTCCAAAGCTAGATTTAAGGTAAGAGGGGAAAGATATAAAAGGGACCTAAGGAGCAACTTTTCATGCAGACGGTGGTGTGTGTATGGAATGAGCTGCCAGAGGAAGTGGTTGAGGCAGGTACAACTACAACATTTAAAAGGCATCTGGATAGGTATATGAATAGGAAGGGTTTAGAGGGATATGGGCCAAATGCTGGCAAATGAGACTAAATTAATTTAGAATGTCTGGTCGGCATGAACGAGTGGTACCAAAGGGTCTGTTTCAGTGCTGTACATCTCTGTGACTCTATGACTTTGTCTCCCCAAGGGGAAGAGTCCCAATTTCATCAATCAGTTCTCATAATTGATGTTTCTCATTCCCAGAATTATTCATGAAAATCAATTCTGCACTCTCTCCGATGCAACTACTTTTTTACAATAATGTGCTGCCCACAACGGTACACAATATTCTAGCGGAGGTCTAACAATTGTCTTGTACAAGTTCAACATCACCTCCTTGCTCTTGTACTCTATGTCCCATTTACTAAAACGGAGAACACAATTTGCTTTATTAACTGCTTTCTCTAGGCTACATAAACATCGCACCTACAACATGTGCCAGCAGTTGACATCACAAGCTGCTCCAGTAAATGGCTATATGTGAAAGTCAAAGGGGAGGAATCCTTAGTGGGGTAAATTCATTGGAGTCAGTAGGAGGTACTGCTGCAGCCTGTCAAGGGCTTTTCCAATTTCATTCAAATATTTTGGCCACAGTCACACGGGCACTTTGTCTAACCAGATTCCAGAATCTTGTCCTTTCAGACTAGCATTTGGACCATGATGAATCCTGCACTTAAAATGTAAGCAGTCCTGGCAATACAGAAAAGATAATTTGGCTTCTTTTGAAACAGGAGTATGGGGCTTGGCCATGCTCAGTTGGGACTGTTCTGGAATGGGGGTTGTAGTTGGTGTTGGGGGTGGAGGTAGTGGTAGGGATGGAGTGAAGGAGATGGTCAGTCATATGGATTTGGTTGGTGGCTTATAGGGACAGTCCTTGAGTCCTAACGAAAGTCAATTCAAGGTGAAAGTGAGTACTGTAGATGCTGGAGATTAGAGTTGAATATGGTGCTAGAAAAGCACAGCAGATCAGGCAGCATCCGAGGAGCAGGAAAATCGACGTTTTGAGCAAAAGCCCTTCATCAGGAATAAAGTCAATTCAAGTCTGGGGCTGGGGAGTTATTTACCAGGACACTGACGAAATGGTCACTGTGATGGAGGGCAATTATAGATAGTCGGGTAAGATTGCATAGTGAATGGAAGTTTACTGGAAGCTACAGAAGTGGGGAGCAATGTTACTTTTAAGCTGCTTTTCGAGGTCCTGTGCACGGCGATCAGCATTCCACACTGTTTCCAGTATTGACTTCTGGTATCTGAAACCACTGCCTTGTACAGACCATGACGATCCACACAAACAATGAAAGGGAAGATGGTGGAGGTCAAGGTTTAAAAGGTTCATGGTAACTCGGGCCTGTACCTGGGGAAGGTGCGGGCCCAACAAGGCCCACTGGCAAAAGTAGGAACATTACTGAATTCCATAAAGTCTGTCACTGGAAAGTAGGAGAGGCTCAAAGGTCATAGGAGCCGCAGGGACAACAACACAAAGATGGAGGAAACTTGTACATCACAGACAGAGCCTGCAACTCACTCACACTCTGGTGAAGTTGGAACATTGCCATGTCTGATCAAAAGTCAACTGTGCAATAACTACACAAAGTGGCTGACATCACATGCAAAGTGACATGTGCTTTTTCTTTGTGGTTGAAATAAAACTCTTGTAATTGGAGGCTCTCCTAGGGGCAGTTGCAGTAACCCTGCCTCCATTAATTCAGTAATGCCACCCATCTGGCTTGAATTTATACTTTATTGACAGTTTATTCATTGTCAAGAATGCACATTAAAAGTTACGGCCTCAAGCAATCATGAATATTAAATTATGCACACTAATTTTCTCCTTGGTGTCTCACCTAAGCAATTGTTTTGAGAACAATGTGCTTAAAAGAGGAACCTGAATTTACCATTTCATAACTATACTTCATAGCAAGCACTGGAAGACACCATTTTGCAGTTGTCAGATTCATACATTGAACTGTACGTATGCAGGGACATGGTGTGTGATGTGTAAGAGAGTTTGTTCTTTTGATGCATTTATAGTGGCTTTACTGGCAGAGTTCTACTGCCAATGTAGCATAAAAATTTTAACTATGTAACATACTATTGGATAATGTCACAATCATGAGCGTTCCTTTTGGAAGCATGATGTTGACCTCCTTGGGAATTCCCCTTGCTACACTGTATGGCAGTTGTGAGGAGTAGCATTATTGTTGCACATTCCCTACAGATTATCTGCTTATGGGTCTCATATGGAGGACATTGTTGCTGAAGTCACCATTCTTTGAAAACAACATGGAAAGAGACAATAATTCCTACATTGTCAGCAAGTCCAACAAGAGGCAGCAACGTTCAGTAGCAGCTGGACAACCTCCAGAGGGAGAAGCTGCAGGTGATGATCCACTAAGTAGCTGCAGGCAGAGGTGTATGATGAGACCCCACATCTTGCTGCTATTTCTTTCAATCGACTGAAAGAGAGCTGGTTAAGGATGTCCCAGACCATCATCTCTGAGCTAGAACATCTGCTGAAGCAGCATTTATACTCAGAAGACTCTGTGGCCATCCCATCCCAGTGGTCGTCAAAACCATAGCTACCCTGAATGTTTATGTCAGCAACTCATTTCGATGAGCAACCAGGGGCCGTTGTGAGATCCCAACGTTTGCCCCCAAAAAATGCACCTGTGATATCACTGAGGCCATTTTCTTTAGGTCACAGCTATTCATATTCTCTGTGATGAGAAGAGACAAGTAGTGGGTACTTTCACCATCACTGGCTTCCATCAAGTGCACAGCACTGTAGACTGTATCCAGGTTACTTTGAGAGTGTTCTATCACTAAATTGCAGAGTTCATCAACAGAAAGACTTCTACTCCATCAACATTTACATTATATTAATGTTATGTAATGGTTGACCATTGATGCTAGATTCTGGAAGTGTGTGCTAGATATCCTGGAACTAGATAATTCACAGGTTCCTACCTCCTTCCAAGGTCCTCAAGCCATACAGGGATAACTACTAAGAGACAAGGACTATCTTCTTCAAAAATGGTTCATAACACCTTTATAAAACCCTCTGACAGAGGCAGAATGGATATACAACCAAGTTCACACTTTCACCAGGGCCACAGTGGAGCAGACTGTATACCTTCGTACGATGAAGTTTCAATGTTCAGACTGCTTCAGTATAGTCTTGCAGTGTATCCCACCATTGTGGCATGCTATACCTTGGATGCAGACAAAATGGGGGAGTTACAACTATTTTCTGAAGCCAAGGATCAAGGAATCGATTTGGAGGATTGTCTAAGACAGCATCACAGAGAAATGTACTGTCAAGCATGAGAGGCCAGGGAGAACCTAATTGAAAGCCACTACCAGGATGATGAGCTGGGGTTGGTCTTCGTCCAATTGTTTAAAATTCAGTTGGTATTATGACAAGTAACCCCTGCTTAATTCAAAGGACCTTTGAACCATTAGTACCAAGATTTGGAGGTGCAGGTGTTAGACTGGGTGTACAAAGTTAAAAGTCACACCTGTTGGACGATAACCTGATATTGTGTGATTTTTAAATTAGTACCAAGAACAGGTCTCATCTCGTGGCAGAGGCTGAGCAACTGCCTGGTCTCTGGTGGTCCTCTCCTCAGAGACCCAAGTATTTCTTCCTTGACTGACTTGGGGGATGTGCTCCTGAATCTAATGTAGGAAGGCAGCTACTGAGGTGACTCTCTGAGCTGGATGTGGTGCAGTTGAAATCCTCATTGATGCCTCTCTGAGGGTTCAATAGTTTCCACCTCAGGCATGCAAATGCAGTGGAGCTTCTCCAGTGCTGGTCTTCATGGAGAGATTTACTTCATAATACTGATGCCTGGGTAACAGGAGAGGGAAGCTGTTGTTGAGGACACAGCAAAATCTGTGCAGATGAATAACGGCCTAGCATTGGTGGTAATGGGAGAGCAGTGTGGTACAACACCATGAAGCTTATTGGATTGGTTACCCATTATGGTCACTTCATTCCCATGTAATAGTTGTGGTCTTCTATGACCAAATCCAGAATTTTCTCCTCATTGCAAGTGAGTAATCTGAAGTCTAACGCCAAGCTTGGATATCTTGGCCTGGCTGGAGGCGAGTTTGTCTGCAATGAGACAAATGGAAGGTTTGAGCATGATGAAAATGGATAGAAGAGTCCATTCACGGCAGTACAGGAACAGGAGCGGTGGTGAGGTGTGACAGTGAGTCAATGGGAAGTGTAGAGAATAAAGCTAAGTAGAAATTACTGGAAAAGCTCAGAACTGAGGAAAGGTCACTAAGACCTGAAACGTTAACTCTGATTTCTATTCACAGAAGCTTCGAGACCGGCTGAGCTTTTCCAGCATTTTCTGTTTTTTGATTCTGGTTTCTGGCATCCACAGTTCTTTAAAAGCTTAGTGGTTTAGGAGAGTGAGGTGAGTGTGAGCCTGCCAGGTGCTGGCAGGTGGGACTAGATTGGGTTGGGATATCTGGTCGGCATGGATGGGTTGGACCAAATGGTCTGTTTTCATGCTGTACATCTCTATGACTATGTATGCAAAACTGAGAACTGCAGTCCCTGAAGATTCCTGAAGAACTGCTTATGCCCGAAACATTGATTCTCCTGCTCCTTGGATGCTGCCTGACCTGCTGCGCTTTTCCAGCAACACATTTTTCAGTCCCTGAGCCTTGATAAGAAACATGCAGAGTGACAGAGTTAGAATGATGGCCTTGTGAGGATGAGGTAGCTGAGAGAAGATAGTGATACTTTTCTTAGTGAAACATAGAAAATCATTGACCTTCTACCTGCACGAGCCTGAGTCATATCTGCGTCCATTCTGGCTTGGTCTGATGGTGTGGCCTCCTGTGACAGGCCATTTGGAAAGGAATATTTTCCTCCCTATCATATTATCCTCCAGGACTCTGCTTGAAAAGCTGGGAGTGAGCATTCCTTTCCTCTGGGCCATGTTCTGAGTGTAGAGTCTCGAGCAACACAGTGTGAGGGGCAGTTCCTGACTTGGTGTATCTGCAGTGATGTGCACCTGGGCTTTAACTACAACACCAGTGCCTTGAACACCACAGGTTCGAGCAGTGTTGAGCATTACTGCCTCTTCAGCCATGTGATTTCCCCAAGAAGGGAGCCCATGCCAAGTTGCACAATGAATGAGTTGAAGAGCAGAAGACTGTGTGAAGAAAGTCACTGCGGACCTTATGAACCAGGCACTTTGAATCTCACTCATTAAAATACTTCAAATGAAAAGGGAATATTCATCCATATTCACTCACTGAGCTTGACTGTAATTAATTTACATTCAACTATCATTTCTTTCTCTATTCTGACCTAAAAGGGGCATTGTCCTGTAGTGAACATGACTTGGAACAGCAACTGCTTGCTCTCTGAACTTCCCTCACTTCCTATAGAGATGGGCTTAGCCTGCATACATACAGACACACACGCACATATATGCACATACATGCACGTGCTGTCTCTGTTTTGGTGTCTCTAGACCTTCATTTAGATCCTTGCTCCATCTCTATCTTCCCTTCACCACCATTAGCAGCTTCTTTATCTTTGGCTGTGAGTACCTTCAGACTCTTTTCCACTAGCACCTGCACCTCCCCATCTTTGTTCATTTACTTCATAAAAAACACAATTTTCCAATCTGAGAAAGGGTTACAACAGGCTCGAAACAAAGCAATGTGCAGATGCTCACTTGGTGTCTAATTATTTGTTTGTGAGATTTTGACATAGGTGGCAAGGCTGGGTTGTTGTCCATCCTTAATTATCCTTGAATCATATAGCTCTTCAGAGGGCATTTAAGGGTGGGGCAACTGATGTGGCTGCAGAGTAATGTTTTCTAAGTGAAGAGCTGGTAGTGTTCTCAAGCATGGATCTCAATCAAGATCTGTGGCTGCTCAAAATATTTAGAGGTCTGCCAAAATAATTAGATTGCCATAGGAACATTGCTGAGTGGCATCTCGTTCTGCTATGTTAAGATATCATATTAAGTGAATGGATGTGCTCTCCTCTGTTGGTCATTACTGGATAAGAGGAGGGATCAGAGCTGATATTAGACGTCAACACCATCAGTCTCAACAGAACTCTTTCTCAGCTCCAGTGATTCTTTAGAAACGTTACTGTAACTCTGCCAACTTAGCAACAGCTTAACAAGTTAAACAGAGCTTTACAAAATTCGAAGATTATCTCAACCTTAACATCCAGCAATGTTAGCACCGAACTACTAATGTCAGTCTACCAACCTTAACCACAGGTAACAAACTTCAGTGATTGCACCCTGACTTCACTAATGCTGAACCACTCTCACCTAAACTGAAACAGGTAAAATCATAGGGATCTAGATAAATTCTAAATGTCAGGAAAAATCATTGTAAGTGCACACAATAATATACAACGCTTTCTTTTTAAATTCACTTGTCAACATCTTGACAGAATTGTTGCTTAGCATCAGCCGGAAGTTTTGTATTATATATAAGCAAATTAAAAATAATGCTAAATAAATGCAGAACTGATTTTTTTTAACAAAAAGCTTGTGTTACAGACAGGTGGAAGAATTTTTATAACACCAGGCAATAAGGTGGGTTGAGAGGGGAGCGTTAGAAGCCAAAAGATTGAGACTCCCTGTTCAGATATACTGTACTTGGAGGATATTGGTTTGCTGTACTTGCCTCCCAAGTATTATCTCTGCACTAACTTCAGTTCAGACCCATCTCTTTGCAAATGAGGCAACCTTGAGGATAAATTATGCTATGCTGCTGTTAAAGATGTCCTCACAGATGCTTGCAAAAAAATTGCCTCCCCTTTTGGTCAGGGAATGCTGCTTGAATCAGAGAAACCAATAAAGGGAAAAAGAAATGACAGTAGAATAAAAATTAACGATTATACTGCATTTGTTTATTTTTGTAGCAATTAAAGTTGTGAGTCTGTTAGAAAGACCAGAGTTCTTTAATTAATGCATTCAATCAAAGCAGCTTTACAGGCTTGGGCCACGAGAAATAACTAAATCTTCAAGGATGGCTGCCAGGAAACCATAAATATAAATGTAAAGTTCAGGTGTTGCAAACACTTAGTATGATGTCCTACTTAGTGCTCTATTGTTGAAAAAGTGATTCAGAGTACATCGTATTTATTGAAGAATAAAATTTGTTGCTGTAAATGGAATTTTTTAAGGCTTTTTCATAACATGAAATAGGAACAGCATGAGCAAAAAAGGACAAAAATGCAAACCTCTGCAGCTCTTCATACTGAGCTATACATATAAGGAAGTTAGCTTAAAGATGTGTACTTTCTAAAGTAGGTGCTTTCTGCAGGACTGTAAGGAATGTGTGATGTATTTCAGACTCCAATGATGCAACACTTTAATCATAATCAAAAATAATATTGTTTTGCAAATAGCTTTGGTTATTTTAGGGTTTTGTTCCCCATAGCCGTAGTGTCTCCCACCCACCCTCCTCCTCTAACCCCCTTACTAAGTACTGTTTATCTATTAGTTAGTTTTTTAAAAAAATAGACTATAGCAGAGAGGTATCAGGAAGTATTTTAACTCAAACCTGTACAAAGTAATAAAGTAATTAACTAAACAGAGATGGCTGGGCAGGTGATGTGCTGTAGCTGTATGATGTGGGAGCTGGCTGATCCCATTGTGAATGGCAGTGACCACATCTGCAGCAAGTGTTGGTTGCTGGAAGAACTCCGGATCAGAGTTGATGATCTGGAATCTGAGCTTCAAACACTGCGGCGCATCCGGGAGGGGGGAGAGTTACCTGGACACTTTGTTTCAGGAGGCAGTCACACCTGGGAGATTAAGTAATTCACATCCAGTTAGTGATCAGGGACATCAGAGTGTGACTGTAAGTGAGGCAGGTAGGGGGAACCTGAGTTCAGGAGTGCAGGAGCCTCAGCCTTTGACCTTGTCCAATAGGTATGATATTCTTGCTCCCTATATGGATGAAGAAAAGGGCTGTGGTCAGGATGAGCCAGCTGACCACGGCACCATGGTGCAGAAGGCCATTCAAGAGCGGGGAGCAAAAAGACAAGTAGTTGTTATAGGGGATTCTATAATTAGGGGGACAGATAGTATCCTTTGCAAGCCGGATCGGGAGTCTCGCATGGTGCCAGGGTTCGGGACATCTCTGACCGGCTTGAAAGGATATTGGTGCGGGAGGGGGAGGATCCAGTTGTTGTGGTCCACGTTGGGACTAACAACATAGGCAAAGCTAGGGTGGAGGACCTGTTTGGGGATTATCGAGCACTAGGAAGGAAATTGAAGTACAGGTCCTCAAGGGTCATAATCTCCGGATTACTGCCCGATCTATGTGCCAATTGGCATAGGGATAAGAAAATTAGGGAAGTAAACACGTGGTTAAGGGATTGGTGTGTGAAAGAGGGATTCCACTTCATGGGGCATTGGCATCAGTTTTGGAACCAGGGGGATCAGTACCGTTGGGACAGTCTCCACCTGAACCGACCAGGTACCAATGTTCTAGCGAAGAGGATAAATAGGGTGGTCAGTAGGACTTTAAACTTCTGACTTGGGGGGAAGGAAAAGTGAAAGCGACAGGGAGTATGGAGTTAAATGGAAAGATAAGTGGCAGGATAGCATATGTGCAGGCAGATTTAAATTTGAGACAGACTGGGAATGCAGCAAAACGAAAGGATAACTTAGGACATCTTATGACTTCCAATATCTCTAATGATAAGAAAGTTAGCATTAAGGCATTTTACCTGAATGCTCGTAGCATTCATAACAAAGCAGACGAACTAATGGCACAGATCATCGT